>NC_064643.1:579772297-580075327 GCF_023864345.2 Schistocerca serialis cubense
GAAAAAATTTTCTATGACATACTTGTGGAAATCTCACCATCAATAATGCCAGTGCAAGGTAATAAAACTCTTTGGTAGCACCTCATGTGACTTTACCACTCTGTCAACATCGAGCGCAACCTCAAGGCTGACCCAGCCAGATGAGCCACGCAAGAAGATTGTCAGGCTGTCATGCAAACCGTGCATGGTCACAGGGATTTCATCCATGACCTTCACCAGACCATACAACCTAGCACATTGACACCAAAATTTTTGTGGAGCATATATATAACAAAGTTTTCATCCCAGACTATCACTATTCCAATCACAACATTCAGCAACATGGTTCATGACTATTGGCTTCATTCTACAGAGTCATGCTGTAGTGTAACATGGAGTACTCATGAGAATGACCTATGTTCCACAGAGGGTGCTCATGCTGGCAAAAGACGGTTGTGTCTTATATAAATGTTTCATATCATGGAAGAAAATCCACTGTGATCATCCCACAGAAGGTGTGTATGCAGTGATATAACACAGCAGGGACAACATGCAACATGATGAGTGCAGTAGTACTTGCTGGACACTGACATTTAAGCCTTGGTGATACCCCTTGAAGATGTCATGACCACTTAAGAGAAAATGGACTTACTACAATGTAAATGCTCATGACAAATTAAGGATAGGTCATAGATATTAAGTCAAGTTTGATGTGGTTGGACATATTGATCTATGTGTTTGAGTTTATGAGTTACTGATATTTGAATCTGCCTTAATAATTGATGTAAATAGTTGAAATGATACAGAAGACTATTGTTGAAGATGTGTTCATTATTCATTAGTTGGAAGTAATGAGATACTCTCTTACAGAATCACCCTGTCTGAATACAAAATCAAGATGAATAATTTCACGCACGGCTGTGGTTCAGAGTAGCCAGACCATGAGAAAAAAAAACTAAAAGGCAACCATATTGGAAGAAGAACATTTGAAGGTAGCTTAGACTACATCACACTGACAGATTTGCTACTCACTGTTCCCTGCTCATGGTGTTACAGTCAAGCTGCTGCACACACATGGCATTCACAACCTTACTGTAAGACAAGAAAACTGAGATGCTCAAAAGGAGAAGTTTGGTAATTTTTTTAAAATTATTTTGAAGAAATAGTTGGTTGCCTGGGGCAATTCAAGAATCAACATCAGAACTTTTATGAGTCAGTGGACACTGTATGGTGCTCCAAAAAGCCACCTAATGAAAATAAGTTAATAATATTCTAGACAACAAAAAGAAAAGAAGAAATTTTCTCAACCAGAAGATAAATAATCATGACTGTCTGCACTAACTGGGACAACCGTTATGTGTGTTTACAAAGCATTATTTATATTACACACATGTATGTGTCAATTATGATGCAGAAGAGTTTGTGGTGGGCTTGGCAAGGAAAAGTAATGATGATATAGCAGCAGGTGGACTAAACAACAGCAGTTCATCTAGACACACTGACTACAGCAGCATGAGTCTTTGCAGAATGTCACTTCAGTGGCTCATCACCAGTGTAGCAGCTGCCTGCTGCAGCTTCTCAGCTCAGTGCACCAGCTTCACTTGTGCAGTCAACAGCAGCTTCAACAGACCATTGTTCTGCACATTGGGTGACCTGTTGTTTTGTGAGTTTAGTACTTTTGTTTTCATTCTATTTTTATGTGTACAGGAACTTACAGGTTTAGTAACTGATGTTTGTGAATGAAAAAAACTTGTTAAACACCTAATCTAACTAATTAATTGGGAATTTAATTGTGTATGCCTATGTGGACTAGAAAAATGGCAGCAGGAGACTGGAATGCTTTAGGTTATTTCTGAATCAGAACTGTGAAGCTATGGAGGAAAACAGTAAATCATTTAACAATAAATAAAAGAAATGTTAAGAAACTCACAGGAAGCCCTTGAAGTACTTGGGGATGATATTAAAACAGAATTGGAAGCCAGCATTAAGGCCCAAGGGTAAGAAGTTAGAAGGAAGTATCAGCCAAAAGCTAGAAGCTATCGCTACAGAGTTGGCAGTGATTAAATTGCAGACAAAAGCATTTGAAGAGGAGTTAATGTGTGTAGTTAATGTACAGGAAAATAAAATTACTGTTATGATGAATTAATTAAATGGATTGTGTACCAAAGTACTGACAGACATTAATCCACAGTGTGATTTAGTGAGGAATGAAGTACATAGTCATTTGAAAGAAGTCCATAACAAACCTTAGAAAACCACATCTTGGGTACACAGGAGTGGATTGAAAAGTTACAGCATGGAAAATTATTAAATGAAAATTTTAGTCCCCAAGCAACCTTGACTAATTTGGAAGAGAGATTACAGTAGTTGGTATGACAAAAAGTACAGGATATGTTTGAATCTATTGGCACTAAAACCAATTCTTTGGGAGATACTGTAGATCAGAGAAAGGAAATACAGAAATTTTAGGACACCTTAGTAAACCCAAAAACAGAATGTAGAACTAATGAAACTAATATTAATGTTGATGTACCTCATGATTTTTAAGAGGATATTCGAATGGAAAATGATATAAATTTTTGTAAGCCTATTCCAAAGTTCCAGCATATTTTTAAGAGTGTTTCCTAGATCATTAACAAAAAGATGGGAGGACTCCAGAAAGTTAGATTTTATGCTTAGTTATTTAGTCAGTAACGCAATGGGGAAATGCCTATTCTGAAGATTTCAAGTAGTGGGAGGATTTTCAGGAAAGTTTGAAAAGAAAATATTGGTCTTCCAGCACACAAGAAAAATTAATACACAAATTACTTGACCCAAAGCATTATAATAGTTTTTGGGGTAGTTATAAGAAGTACACAGAGTGGCATCTAATGAGATCAAAATATTTAGATAACTATTTGAGGAATCACATTTAGCTAAATTGTTAATATGTTGATTGCCACATTATGTGTCTAAACAAATTTGGTACAGAGGCTAGCTAACAGTGAATGACTGAGTCACTTTTGTAATAAAAGAGATTACCCAAATTATGTAGACCATATTACGCACACAAACATACCACATGTGCACAGATGATAACAGAATTCCAGGTCATATTGAATGAGTTACCCTGTATACAGGGTGGTCCATTGATCGTGACCGGGCCAAATATCTCGCGAAATAAACATCAAACGAAAAATCTACAAAGAACGAAACCTGTCTAGCTTGAAAGGGGAAACCAGATGGCACTATGGTTGGCCCACTAGATGGTGCTGCCGTAAGTCAAATGGAAATCAACTGTGTTTTTTTAAAATAGGAACCCCCATTTTTTATTACATATTCATGTAGTACGTAAAGAAATATGAATGTTTTAGTTGGACCACTTTTTTCGCTTTATGATAGATGGCGCTGTAATAGTCACAAACATATGGCTCACAATTTTAGATGAACAGTTGGTAACAGGTAGGTTTTTTTAATTAAAATACAGAAAGTAGGTATGTTTGAACATTTTATTTTGGTTGTTCCAATGTGATACATGTACCTTTGTGAACTTATCATTTCTGAGAACACATGCTGTTACAGTGTGATTTCCTGTAAATACCACATTAATGCAATAAATGCGCAAAATTATGTCTGTCAACTTCAATGCATTTGGCAACACTTGTAATGACATTCCACTCAACAGCGAGTAGTTCGCCTTCTGTAATGTTCGCACATGCATTGACAATGAGCTGACGCATGTTGTCAGGCATTGTCAGTGGATCACGATAGTAAATATCCTTCAACTTTCCCCACATAAAGAAATCCGGGGATGTCTGATCCTGTGAACAAATCCACCTGTCATGAAATATGCTATTCAATACCCCTTCAACCGCACACGAGCTATGTGCCGGACATCCATTATATTGGAAGTACATCGCCATTCTGTCATGCAGTGAAACATCATGTAGGAAATCAGCATACATTGCACCATTTAGACTGCTATTGATAAAATGGGGGCCAATTATCCCTCTTCCCATAATGCTGCACCATACATTAACCCGCCAAGGTCACTGATGTTCCACTTGTCGCAGCCATAATGGATTTTCTGTCGCTCAATAGTGCATATTATGCCGGTTTACGTTACCACTGTTGGTGAATGATGCTTCATCACTAAATAGAACATGTGCAAAAAATCTGTCATCGTCCCGTAATTCTCTTGTGCCCAGTGGCAGACCTGTACATGACGTTCAAAGTCGTCGCCATGCAATTCCTGGTGCATAGAAATATGGTACGGGTGCAATCGATGTTGATACAGCATTCTCAACACTGACATGTTTGAGATTCCCAATTCTCGTGTGATTTGACTGCTGGGCATCATCATTTGTTGCAAGTCATGGTTGATGTTTCACATGTGGCTGAACACTTCCTGTTTCCTTAAATAACGTAACTATCCAGCAAACAGTCCGGACACTTGGATGATCTCGTCCAGGATACTGAGCAGCATACATAGCACACACCCATTGGGCATTTTGATCACAATAGTCATACATCAACACGATATCGACCTTTTCTGCCATTTTTAAATGGTCCATTTTAACATGGGTAATGCATCACGAAGCAAATACTGTCCACACTGGTGGAATGTTACGTGATGCCACGTACTTATACGTATGTGACCGTTACAGCGCCATCTATCACAAAGCGAAAAAAATGGTCCAACTAAAACATTCATATTTCTTTACATACTACATGAATATGTAATAAAAAATGGGAGTTCTTATTTAAAAAATGCAGATGATATCCGTTTGAGCTATGGCAGCACCATCTAGTGGGCCAACCATAGCGCCATCTGGTTTCCCCCTTCAAACTAGTTTTTGTAGTGATTTCGTGACTATCAATGGACCACCCTGTATCCACTGAGTTATTGCCAGTAGAGATAAAGCATAAGAAATTATAGGATAGCCGTTCTAAAACTTCTTTAGATCTCTCCCCCCCACACCCCTTTCAAAGAAATAAGAGGCAGCAGTAATAGACAATAGGATAAGAAGCAAGTTACATGAGTCAGCCCAGAACTGATACATCAATGTGGTTGATGTACCTATATTTAGCACAGGTGACTTTCTCTTAGCAAAGCTGTCCATCACAGTCTCAACATAAAGTAAGAGATGATTAAGTTCTTTTCACAGTATTGTGGATCTTTTAAGGCATTAGAAATTCCACATCCTGAGGCATTGTTCCTGGTTGATCCAGATACAGGACAAGAAAGGCGACTATACAGCATTGATACAGTTAAGAAATGTATGCCCCCAGGGAAATTTGCATATTTTTCAAATTCAGCAGAATAACAGCCATCAGAAGTCTGAGCTAATGGCTTTGATATTTTTACCTTCATTTCTCCAAAACCATTCCTTCCTTTACAATATTCTATATTCTGTACCTCATACTACTCTATCTTATTTAATAACTAAATTGTATTCTCGTTTGTTAGAGCAAGAATATAGTACTAAAAGTAACATAACTGGAATTATCACTCTTTTAATAAGTAGTATGTTTCTTTCAGAAACAGATATATACGTATACTATCTACAAATACTGTAATGAGAAGGAAAGTTGCTACACCATATAGAGGGGATTCTGAGTTGCAGATAGGCACAACAAAAAGATTTTCACACTTAAGTCTTTCGGCCATTGGCCTTTGTCATGTAGAATAACGTCCAAAAATTTCGCAAAAATACACCCAAATACATGTGAAAACATACGAAAAGGATGAAACAGATGCGAAGGGGGAAATAAGATGATAGAGAAATGTGAAAACTCGCTAAAATTGGTGAGAAGTCACAAGGATCAAAGTAAAGAATAACTGATAAAAAAATATATACGTTACTGTGGTTAGTAGGTCTGAGGGTGGATAAGTGTGAAGAAGGGAGCGGCAGATGTGACTGGATGGTGGGTGTGAACTGGGATAGAATGGTGAAAGTGTTGGGGGTGGGGAGGGGTTCGTAGGATAAGATACCATATCGTGTGGCACAGGAAAGGTGAAAGGTACGGGAGTAAACATAAAAAATACATTAAATGACACAGGGAGAGTGTTCAGTTTGAAAGTGTAAGATTAATTATATTGGCGGGAGTAATGTGGGACATACGATGCTGCACCAACAATCAGCGTGGTTTTGTAGCTATCTGTTGTGCACGGCCGAGATGGTTGATATAGTGTGACTCATAAGTAGAGCGTGGAGTATGGTTTGTAAGGCAACAAGAGAAACATAGGAAAGAAGAGAAAGAGGATGAAGATTGAGTATAGTGATGCAAAAGAAAATAGTATCAAAGGAAAACAGCACTGGGTTAGGATCGAAGAAAAGCCATCAGGCAAAAATCAAACAATGGAAAATCCAGAATTAAATGTGACAACGCTTTATTTAAGAGACATCTTCCATGTTAACCCTTCGACACCAAATAACTAATCATGCATGACCATTTTAAGAAAATGTTCCACATACTTATTAAGAATAAATGAATGTACATTTAAATTTATTTTTTTAGAAATATTTTAAATTACGAATTATTTTGCACACTTAAAATTTCTATTAATAATTAGGCAATCCTGTACTGTTAACTATGTTTATTTCTGGATTAATTTATGAAATAATAAACGAAATTAATAATGTAACCAAATCTAGTAGAAATTCATTTGTTAAGAAAAATTGTAAACCCTTTGGAATGTTGTTATTTCCACAGACTGAGAGAGTCGTAAGCTTGGCTCTGATGTGATCAGATGTATTTCTGTGTGAACAATGTAATTTTGACATTGTTAATGTGAAAAATAAGACTACTTTATGATATACTAAAATGAGATGAAATCCTTGGCAAATACATTTATGTAAGAAATTCTTCAACAGCAATCAAATCTAATATCGGTCCATGAGGACCTGATATTAGATTTTCAGCTTCAATAATCAGACCCCTAGGCAAGAAGAACTGGAACTATCTCAACATGACAAGCTAAGTAAACTTGAAAATTGTTTTTAATCTTCGCTCCTCTCTAAACTTCATAAAAGACTTCGCTCACTAATTTCTTGGATGGGGCATTGTTTAACGTGGACAATAGATTGAAGGAGGGGGGAGATTACAACGGGAAGACATGAGCAATAGTTGATCACCTGGATTTGTATTACAATATTAGTTTTTTATAAAATAAGTAACAATGAAAAAAGAAAATAGAGTTGTCTCAACAGCAATAACAAGTTTTGTCATCAATATAAAACCTGCTGAGTCTCAGAAGATGGAAATGGCAGTATCAGTCATTGCTTTGTTATGCCTCGTAGAATTTTTAATGAAAAATTGAGTTCTATGTGTTGGCTTGGATAATTTTAAATACAAGCACAGTAGTGGATCTAAATAATACTGAGAAAAGGATATATATGTTGGAATATTGTTACCCAAAGTTATACACTACTGTAATGAAGATGTGTTTTTGTACAGAAACAAACATGTAGGTAAAATCAGTTTCAATTTTATATAGGGAGTATGGTGCATTATGCTTTACAGCTAGGATAAACATGCTTCACCAAAGTGAAGTAACCCTTCCCTGTGAAGATGTGAGAAATGAAACTGAGGTACCGTGCAGACAGATTTATATGGTGAAGTGTACCCTGCTTTAGGTGAGTTGAGAGAGGTCAGATGGGTGGGCAGACCTATAGAGATGCTGTCTTACAGCTGAGGTCAGGTGTATTCAAGAAACAAATGGCCTGTATGCCATTTTGCGTAGAGGAGTCTGGGGATAGATACATCAAATAAAAGGACCTAGGCCTTTGCTTAGGTGAATCCACAGAAAGATAACATAAACCATTTTTGGTAGTGAATGAACAGGGGGCACATTCATCTGAGAGGAAGAACGGTTGTAAAGTATCTATCCTTAGAAAGGACTGAACTCACTTTTAAGACTGGAGAAGACGCACGGATTGACAATTGGTAACTTTGTTGAAGGGTGTCCACTCTAGTTAGGAGCAAACAAATTCTTCCTGGATCCAATGTATGCTGACTTGCATTCCCTGTACATTAACTTTTTCAAATCTGAGATTTGGATTGTTATGGATGAAACCAAGTATAATGCTAATGTTTTGAAAACTGCTGTTATCTAACAATGTATTTAAATTTAAATGAAGAAAAAACTTCCCATAAACTTAAGTTAAAAACAATTAATTTTATGGAGTCTGTAATGACTGAGTATGAACACCATTGTATGGATCATTACTAAAGACATCTTCCATGCTAATCCTTCAAGACCAAATTACTAATCATGCATGACCATTTAAAGAAAATGTTCCATATACTTATTAAGATTAAATGAAATGGATAACAAATAATTATATGATACCAGGTATGTTACATTTAATTGTAAAGAATATGTTGATAGAGATTTGGATGACATCTTCAACAACACTTTCATCACCTTTTTGAGCAACACAGGAGAGCATGCCCACGTTATCAATGACATCACATGAACACCTCCAACTGACATAAAATTCTGTGACACCAAATAGGCATTGTTGCACCAGTTCACAAAAACACCAGAGCAACAGGTGATTTACGAGGACACATTGGGCAACAGAACATCATCCCAGGCTTGGAGACATCTCTCTGTATCCATCACCTCATTGCTCATGCCAGATAATTATGCTTTGGATGCTACAGCTCCTCAAACTGCTGCCACAGATAAAGATGGTAATGACCTCACATGAAAGAGAAATTATGCAACAGAAAATTACTCCTGACTGACAGAATTTTCACTATCCTGCGGCAACAACAATACCTGAATGTACCTGACAACAATGACTGCCATCAGTACATTCCTAGTGCAATACACTGGTCGCAGGTGCTAGCAGCAGATATGATCTGAGTGGTTCTCTTCACTCATGAGGGTATTATCACTAGCCCATGCTAAGAGGCTGCTGACCTTCTGTCAGCCACGCCATCCATGCCCACAATGAACATTAACATTCCACACACAGTCAGAACACCATGACCATGGATGTGTTGGTTTCAAGCTTGCTTTGGCGAGCAGATATGGAACTACTCCATGCCATGCAATCACCCAAATGCAAGGCGTCATCCCGACTGCAACATGCTTTTATGCATTACATTTAAAACACATGGGCCATACTAGTTTTGTCCCATCTCTTAAGTGACTGTGGTAGGCTCTGAGTACTAGATCACTTAACAAATCAATACTTCCTGGTCAACAGCAGCTCATACGAAAACATCATCCACAGGGTGGCCTTACACATCGTGCAGTCATCCAGTTACACACCACAAATGATTCTCTTATCAAATTTTACATAACTGTCTCACACAACATAGACATTGGCCTACATGAAAGATTTTCATGACAGTTTTTGACTGCCAAAGTTCAAAAACCAATCTTGGGCACAGTTTCCTCAATCACTTTCATCTCTCCACAGATTTTACATGAGGAATCATTATGTATGCCATTAGTGGAGAAAGTGTACCCAGCAGTTCGCCATGTTATACACAGCTGCCTACAGATGGCACTAGTCTGTGTGCATCTTCCTGCATGACCCACATGGACAAGACAGCAATCATCACGGCATCAGCAATGGAACACATGTCGCCGTCCATCAGTGACACAGGTCATTATGATCAGTATTTCTTACAGTGCACATACAATCTCCGTGTGTGACCCCTGCCACCCCCCCCCTCCCCCCCCCCCCCCCCCACAATGCAAGTGGACAATTGAACAGAGGGGTATTTGACATGATTCTGTGCATCAAATTAACATTACAACAGCCTGTGGGGTCTACGGCCAGCACGAACAGTAACAGGTTGATAACCATTTTATTTCCAGACAGTTCACTCACAGCAAAGTTGCACAGTGATTTCAAACTGCCACCTCTACAGTGCAGTATTCCACTGCTGCAATTTTCTGAAGTTAATGCAGACCAGCAACCTCACCATGGCTACTGACCTTAACCAATAGCACCTGTGCTGAGAGGGTCAAGGATAATATCACATTCTTTTCCTCCTCTCCCAATGAGAAATGGCCCAGCTGTGTCCTACATAGTAACCAATCACAGAATGGTTGATCATGTTCCCCTGCACAATGACATCATCAGCAGTTGCAACCTCGAGCTGTGCCGCACAACAGGGAGGAGGTGGGGATGGTGGTGCATGTCCTGTATGTTGGGACTTCTCCATAAATAACATCACTATGAGATTATAAGACTTTTTCAGTGATTGAGCCTCCTGCAGGGAGAGTATTTATGACATTTTTAGTCTGTTTTATGCTATAGTATTGTGAAAACACATCTTGCTGTATCTCCATATTAAGTAATATTGCATGTGTAATTTCTTTTTGTCTGTACTCTACATTTCACTACACGTATTCTGACCAGGAATTCCCACAGACTAATAAATTTTATAAATATGTATTCATCCCCCCCATCCAGTAGCATGACTTCAGAAAGTCTACGACTATCCAAATAGTGACCTTCTAATATTTACATCATACTTCAGAATTTCTTGATGAACAAGAACTCACTGCAGGAATGTTTCTAGATCTTTCAAAAGCCTTTGCCCTCTTTGATCATAAATTCTTATTTGGAAATACATAAAATGGGTATAAGAAGTGTAACATACAGCTTGTTGTATTCATATCTACAAAGCTGCAGACAGAAGCTATCACTCACATGAGTCAAAAGTTCAGAATGAAATCAGAAAAGTTATTTTCTTTTCAGCTGAGATACCAGTAAAACATGAAGTTCCTCAGGACTCAATCCAGGGATGAATACATTTTTTGGTTTATATGGATGTCCTCGTTCAGCATTTGAGCCCACAAAAATCTGTTTTATTTACTGATGTTACTAATGTATTACTCTCACATCTCACATGGAAAGTTTGCATTTCAGAGCAGAAAGTTCTATGACAAGACATTCAGAGTGATTCAGCACAAAATAAACTAACTGTAAAGTCTGAGGAAAACTGTAAGCATAAATTTTAATGCCTCTAATCATCTGACCAAAAGTATGTCCAAGCAATATGAAAAGAGCAAAATTGTACAAAACATTAGGGGTACAAAATTTTGTATTGTTTGGCTTCAGCAGGGCTTTAAATGGGATATACATGTAAGCATTTTGAAGAAATTCTCAACAATGTGCTACAGTCTGAGGATATTAGCAGCTACAACAAGCAAAAAATTGTGATGCGGACATAATATATGAGGTCTGTTCAAAAACTTCTGGAAATTTATCCACAAAATTTTTTTGCACTTACTTTTTACTTATTGTCCATGGTCTCCTTCAAAATTCGCTCCTCCACTGTTAATACACCACTACTAACACTGTTTCCAGTTCTGGAAGCAGTCTTGGTACATCTCTTGCTGGATCACACCAAGTGCTATTTGTGAATTTTCTTTCCTCTCGTCTATCACTGCAAATCCTCATTCTTTTGACAGGGTTTTCAACTTTGGAAATAAAAAAAAAGTCAACATCACCCAGGTCTGGAGAGTATAGAGGATGAGGCAGCACAGTGATTTCTTTTTTGTGCAGTAGTAATGCACCAATAGAAATGAATGTGTGAATGCTTTATCATGAATTTTCTCGCCACTTTTCAGGCTGTTTCCTTCTCATATTTTCTCATAGGTGTCACAACACATTCTGAAAATACCATCAATTAACAGTGTGTACCTGTGGCACAAACTGATGATCAACTAATCCTTCAAAATCAAAGAAAACTATCAGCATGGCTTTGACATTTGACCTAACCTGATGAGCTTTTCTTGGTCATGGAGAACATTTCCTGTCCTGCTTGAAGATTGAAGCTTGGTGTCACCATCATAACCATAGACCCCTGTCCCACCACCATGTATGATTCTCTTAAGGAAAATCTTGTTGTCCTTTGCATGTTCCAAAAGCTCTTCACAGATTGCAAGGCAAAGGTCTTTCTGGTCTTGACTCATGAGCCGTGGGATCAACTTGACAGCAACACGATGCATTCCAAGATGCTGTGCCAGGATTTCATGACATGATCCAGCTGAAATGCTAGATTCTTATGCAATCTGATGGACAATCAGTCTTTGATTTTCATGCACATTTTAATTGATGTTTTAACATGTGCATCATCAATAGGCATTGAAGGGCGTCCTGAATGAGGGTCATCTTTAACTTCCATCTGGCCATTTTCAAACCATGTGAACCATTCTTAACACTGAGTACAGTTTAAGCACTCATCACTGTAGGCTTCCTGTGTCATTTTTTGCATCTCTGTGAAGGTTTTCTTGAGTTTCACACAAAATTTAATGCAGACACATTGCTCCTCTAACTCTGACATCTTGAAATTCACAAACTGTGTGACATAGCTTTCTACTCAATACAGCACTAAACAATACCTAACAGACATACAGCAATGAAATTTCTGGAAGTTCAGATTAAACACAGGCATGTGCAGAAAAGCTGACCAAATTTTGCTCCGACACACTTGATGCGAAATTATGAATGATCTGGAATTTTTTGAACAGACCTCATACACACTAGCATTCACTGCTTTGCTATGGAATCATTTCCAAGGGAAATGCTACTCAGAGCCTAAGCATATTTAGAACACAAAAAAACACTGAAGATGCTTTATAGCATTAAAAATAGTCTTTTATACTTCATTTTCTGTGTTTGGTGTTATAAACATTCCACATTAAACAGTCTTATTAATTAGGAACTATCCGATGAAAAATAGTAAACTAATGCTGAGTAATGCTGTGCAGGATTATAATACCAAAGGACAGTCAGATAACCAGCAAATATTTTCTTGAATATCAGCATACCAGAAAAATGTAATCCACTTTGGCATCATGTCAATAACACATAAAATGAAATAAAAATTGCTCCAGAGGCAGCTTTTTGGAGCATATTAAATTCCTAGGTATTCCTAACTGAGAACTAATTTTATATGCCCATTGTAAAAATAATAGCAATCAAACTTAGCAGTGTATTTGAGATTATAATTATACTATTTTATTCTGTTCAAAAATTTCTAAATATCCAAAAACAGCAATTTTTCCCCAAATGTCTATCACTTAACTAGACTTTAGAGTGTAAGAATTTTATTTACTGTGAATAAGAAAGAAATGAAGCACCAAAAATAATTAATGTAGAGTAATGAAATTTTGGGATTATATTTGTCTAGGTAACATAGTTAAGTGATTAATATTGCAGGAGCACAGGTTATGTAAGCATGAGGTAAGCAACTGCAAATGTGAAATTCTGGTACATCAGCAATTGGTGAAACCACCAAAATGCTGAATGCTAACATGCATTGTGGTGTACAGGTACCAGATGTCAGTTTGTGGGATGGAGTTCTGTGCCTGTTGCACTTGATCAGTCAGTCCAGGGATGTTTAATGCTGGCTGTGGATGACACTGGAGCTTTTGTCTGATTATGTCCCATGTGTGCTCAATCGGAGATAGATCTGGTGATTGAACAGGCCAAGGCAACATGTTGACACTCTATAGAGCATGTTGAATGACAACAGCAGTACATGGGCAAGAATTATCCAGTTGGAAAACACCCCTGGAATGCTGTTCATGAATGGCAGCACAGCAGGCCAAATCACCATACTGATATACAAATTTACAATCAGGGTGTGTGGATAATCATGAGTGTGCTCCTGTTGTCATACAAAATTGCACCCTAGATCACAACTCTAGGTGTAGGTCCAGTGTGTGTAGCATGCTCCCTGCCGCCGTTGGATAAGCAGCTGCAGCAGCAAGTCGTATACTCTTAGCTCACTTATTTGTTACATAGTTTAATTCTTAATTTCTTTGCATGTTTTTGGTACTTGCATTGTTTAATTCATAAATTTTGGGCATATTATAGTATTTGAGAGTTGTAGCATTGTGTTTTAGTACCTGAATAGTGTAAAATCACGTAGTCTCCTTCCGCCGCCGAGCAGTGTGTCAGCAGTGCGCAAGTAGCAGCATTACTGCATTTACTAGGCAATCTTGT
The DNA here is from genome assembly GCF_023864345.2 of Schistocerca serialis cubense. Lineage (NCBI taxonomy): Eukaryota > Metazoa > Arthropoda > Insecta > Orthoptera > Acrididae > Schistocerca > Schistocerca serialis. The sequence continues at coordinate 579,786,247 of NC_064643.1, forward strand.
ATTTTAATAACCGTTTAAATTTTGTGTCAAATTGTTTGTGCTCTCTGTAGATTAGTTCAGATGTTCTTTGCACAACCGTTTTTAGCATGGATAGGGACTGCAACTGCTGTGTTCAGATGCAGGCTGAGTTGGCATCCCTTCACTCCCAGCTTCAGGCAGTGTTGGCTTCGGTCACACAGCTTGAGGCTGTTGCCAATGGGCATCACTGTGGGAGTCCGGATGGGGGTTTGTCGAGGACGGCCAGCTTGTCCCACATGTCCCCCGATCGGACTACGACTATGGCTGCCCAGGATACTGCCCACATTGAGGCTGACCCCTCACCTGTGGTAGAATGGGAGGTCATCTCGAGGTGTGGCAGGGGGCGAAAGACATTCTGGAGGGCTGAACGGAAGGCCTCTCCAGTTTGTCTGACGAACCGGTTTCAGGCTCTGTCTCAGGCTGATACTGATCTTCGGCCTGACATGGCTGCTTGTCCTGTTCCAGAGGTTGCCCCTCAGTCTGCAAGATCCGGGCGGTCGCAGATGGTGGGCTTACTGGTAGTTGGGAGCTCCAACGTCAGGCGCGTAATGGGGCCCCTTAGGGATATGGCAGCAAGAGAGGGGAAGAAAACCAATGTGCACTCTGTGTGCATACCGGGGGGAGGCATTCCAGATGCGGACAGGGTCCTTCTGGATGCCATGAAGGGTACAGGGTGCACCCATCTGCAGGTGGTCGCTCATGTCGGCACCAATGATGTGTGTCGCTATGGATCAGAGGAAATCCTCTCTGGCTTCCGGTGGCCATCTGATTTGGTGAAGACTGCCAGTCTCGCTAGCGGGATGAAAGCAGAGCTCACCATCTACAGCATCATCGACAGGACTGACTGCAGACCTTTGGTACAGAGCCGAGTGGAGGGTCTGAATCAGAGGCTGAGACGGTTCTGCGACCGTGTGGGCTGCAGATTCCTCGACTTGCGCCATAGGGTGGTGGGGTTTCGGGTTCCGCTGGATAGGTCAGGAGTCCACTACACGCAGCAAGCGGCTACATGGGTAGCAGGGATTGTGTGGTGTGGACTGGGTGGTTTTTTAGGTTAGATGGCCTCGAGCAAGTACAGAAAGGGCAACAGCCTCAAAGGGTGCGGGGCAAAGTCAGGACAAGTGGTGATCAAGCTGCAATCGGTATTATGCTTGTAAGCTGTCGAAGCTGCATTGGTAAAGTATTGGAACTTCAAGTGCTGATACAAAGCACTGAAGCTGAAATCGTTATAGGTACAGAAAGCTGGCTGAAGCCAAAGATAAATTCTGCTGAAATTTTTACAAAGGCACAGACAGTGTTTAGAAAGGATAGATTGCATGCAACTGGTGGTGGTGTGTTTGTCGCTGTTAGTAGTAGTTTATCCTGTAGTGAAGTAGAAGTGGATAGTTCCTGCGAATTATTATGGGTGGAGGTTACACTCATCAACCAAGGTTGGTTAATAATTGGCTCCTTTTACCGACCTCCCGACTCAGCAGCATTAGCGGCAGAACAACTGAGAGAAAATTTGGAATACATTTCACATAAATTTTCTCAGCATGTTATAGTCTTAGGTGGAGATTTCAATTTACCAGATACAGACTGGGACACTCAGATGTTTAGGATGGATGGTAGGGACAGAGCATCGAGTGACATTATACTGAGTGCACTATCCAAAAATTACCTCGAGCAATTAAACAGAGAACCGACTCGTGGAGATAACATCTTGGACCTACTGATAACAAACAGACCCGAACTTTTTGACTCTGTAAGTGCAGAACAGGGAATCAGTGGTCATAAGGCCGTTGCAGCATCCCTGAATATGTAAGTAAATAGGAATATAAAAAAAGGGAGGAAGGTTTATCTGTTTAGCAAGAGTAATAGAAGGCAGATTTCAGACTACCTAACAGATCAAAACGAAAATTTCTGTTCCGACACTGACAATGTCGAGTGTTTATGGAAAAAGTTCAAGGCAATCGTAAAATGCGTTTTAGACATGTACGTGCTGAGTGAAACTGTGAGGGATGGGAAAATCCCACCGTGGTTCGACAACAAAGTTAGGAAACTACTGCGAAAGCAAAGTGAGCTTCACTCCAAGTTTAAATGCAGCCAAAACCTCTCAGACAAACAGAAGCTAAACGATGTCAAAGTTAGCGTAAGGAGGGCTATGCGTGAAGCATTCAGTGAATTTGAAAGTAAAATTCTATGTACTGACTTGACAGAAAATCCTAGGAAGTTCTGGTCTTACATTAAATCAGTAAGTGGCTCGAAACAGCATATCCAGACACTCCGGGATGATGATGGCATTGAAACAGAGGGTGACAGCATAAAGCTGAAATACTAAACACCTTTTTCCAAAGCTATTTCACAGAGGAAGACCGCATTGCAGTTCCTTCTCTAAATCCTCGCACAAACGAAAAAATGGCTGACATCGAAATAAGTGTCCAAGGAATAGAAAAGCAAGTGGAATCACTCAACAGAGGAAAGTCCACTGGACCTGATGGGATACCAATTCAATTCTACACAGAGTATGCGAAAAAACTTGCCCCCCTTCTAACAGCCGTTTACCGCAAGTCTCTAGAGGAACGGAAGGTTCCAAATGATTGGAAAAGAGCACAGGAAGTCCCAGTCTTCAAGAAGGGTCGTCGAGCAGATGTGCAAAACTATAGGCCTATATCTCTGACATCGATCTGTTGTAGAATTTTAGAACATGTTTTTTGCTCATGTATCATGTCGTTTTTGGAAACCCAAAATCTACTCTGTAGGAGTCAACATGAATCGTGTGAGATCCAACTCGATTTATTTGTTCATGAGACCCAGAAAATATTAGATACAGGCTCCCAGGTAGATGCTATTTTCCTTGACTTCCGGAAGGCGTTAGATACAGTTCCGCACTGTTGCCTGATAAACAAAGTAAGAGCTTACAGAATATCAGACCAGCTGTGTGGCTGGATTAAAGAGTTTTCAGCAAACAGAACACAGCATGTTGTTATCAATGGAGAGATGTCTACAGACATTAAAGTAACCTCTGGCGTGCCACAGGGGAGTGTTATGGGACCATTGCTTTTCACAATATATATAAATGACCTAGTAGATAGTGTCGGAAGTTCCACGCAGCTTTCCGCAGATGATGCTGTAGTACACAGAGAAGTTGCAGCATTAGAAAACTGTAGCGAAATGCAGGAAGATCTGCAGCAGATAGGCACTTGGTGCATGGAGTGGCAACTGACCCTTAACATAGACAAATGTAATGCCCAAATACATAGAAAGAAGGATCCTTTATTGTATGATTATATGATAGCGGAACAAACACTGGTAGCAGTTACTTCTGTAAAATATCTGGGAGTATGCGTATGGAACGGTTTGAAGTGGAATGATCATATAAAATTAATTGTTGGTAAGGCGGGTACCAGATTGAGATTCATTGGGAGAGTCCTTAGAAAATGTAGTCCATCAAGAAAGGTGGCGGCTTACAAAACACTCGTTCGACCTATACTTGAGTATTGCTCATCAGTGTGGGATCCGTACCAGATCGGGTTGACGGAGGAGATACAGAAGATCCAAAGAAGAGTGGCATGCTTCGTCACAGGGTTATTTGGTAACCGTGATAGCGTTACGAAGATGTTTAGCAAACTCAAGTGGCAGACTCTGCAAGAGAGGCACTCTGCATCACGGTGTAGCTTGCTCGCCAGGTTTCGAGAGGGTGCGTTTCTGGATGAGGTATCGAATATATTGCTTCCCCCTACTTATATCTCCCAAGGAGATCACAAATGTAAAATTAGAGAGATTCAAGTGCGCACGGAGACTTTTCGACAGTCGTTCTTCCCGCGAACCATACGCGACTGGAACAGAAAAGGGAGGTAATGACAGTGGTACATAAAGTGCCCTCCGCCACACACCGTTGGGTGGCTTGCGGAGTATAAATGTAGATGTAGATGTAGATGCAGACAGGTTGGTAGCACACCTCCAACTGGCCCCCTTCTTACCAACACACGATTATTACTGGCACCTAGACTGAACCAGCTTTCATCAGAAAACACTTACCTCTCAGTAGTACCAAGTGACTGTCCAGAGCCCGGTCTTCTTGCAACCATACATTCCTGTGACTACCACTGCCAGCAATCATGTACATGGCTACATTCCTGCCAAGTCTTAATGCAGAAGCACAGAAGAAACATCCAGCTTCTCATAGGCTGCACACACTTGTTCCAAATCAGTGAGGGGGTGGATAATGGCATCATTGTTGCTTTAAAGACATTCTTAACTAACGTGAACTCACCATGTCCAATCTCAGAGGTAATTAACACTCTTGACCATTACAGTGATTATTTAAAGCAAACCTGATTTGCATCCTCATAGTGGTGCTACTAGTGCCACTCTTCTGCAGCCATCAACTTTTGTTTATGTTGCTCCTTCATGTGATTTTTTCCCCTCACTCTCTTTTCCTTCTTTGTTCATGCAATATGTTATGGTATTTTACTTTGACCTGTCCAGCAGCACTTGTACACCCTGCACTAAATGCTTACACTGGACTGATAAAAATACAGTACACTACAACTACATAGAAAATTAAAAACATAGCTCATGGCCACCATTTGAACACATTATCCAAGTATCCAGATTCAAAAAGACTGAAAAATCCTTGTTCGTACAAGTCAGATGGCAGTGTTCTCTGTACGAAAATTGGTAGTGTGTTGTAAGCAGGCTCTGTGTAGGTAACCATTTACCATGAAAAATACCAACATAATGCAGTAAACATCAAGTTTAGCAGCTTTTCTTCAAAATAGCTAAATTCTTTCCAATTTACTTCATCAGATTTAGCTTTCTTAAGTACAAATTGCATCGTGTAGTATAGTGACAGTTTATTGTTAGTACAGTGCAGCCTACAGATGGAGTTTCTGTTATTTCTTCATCTGGTCTTTTGTTAATGCTTACCTTTACATGTTCCAGCCCCCAAATATTTTCCTTCTTGATCTGATCTACAGAACACAATTAATGAATGAAATAAATCTAAAAATGTCCAACATTTGTCATTTGTCTATGTTAGCAAACAATTATATTATCCACTGTCGAGCTTCAAAGTCAAAAGACTATGGAGATATGCATGTACATTTAGAATGCATAAGCTGAATAAACTGCTCCTAGCTGACCTTCACAGCCAAAAATATCAAGGTGTCATGTAGTTTGTGGAAAATTGATACAATATGGGTAGCATTTATAACTTTTTTTCCACCACACATATAAAAAGAGGTAATACAATTCTTAAACACTATGAATGTCAATGCAGTAATTTATGTGGACAGAAACTTGAAAGTCAGATATCTTATTATCTTTTTAGTTTCATTTTTCTAGAACAGTTTGCAACGGTCAGCAATTCTTCTCTGCATTGCAAGTCTCTAAATAAAGTTGAAATATGCAATTTTGTGTTGTTTATTTTGTTTTTGTATATTTTTTGTTGTGAAAGAACACGAGAACCTTTCCTCGATTGGCCACTACGGTGGTACTAGGAAAAAAGTCTCCCAACAAATTGTTGTTGTTGTGGTCTTCAGTCCTGAGACTGGTTTGATGCAGCTCTCCATGCTACCCTACCCTGTGCAAGCTTCTTCATCTCCCAGTACATACTGCAGCCTACATCCTTCTGAATTGTTTAGTGTTTTCATCTCTTGGTCTCCCTCTACGATTTTTACCCTCCATGCTGCCCTCCAATACAAATTATAGAGCACATTTGTCAACAGTACATCTTTCTGTCCTAGCTGTTCTCTCTTCTTTTGGATCAGTTTTTATTATTTGTCTTACCAGAGTCAAAAGATGCTCTGCTAGTGGCATGTTTTACTGTGTTACTGGTGAGACAACAGCACAAAAATTTAAAATTACCTTGCCAGAACATGAAACACAAAATATATGTACCATATTGTTGTTGCAAGTAGAAATGAAGCCAAACTTTCGTTGCATGTCAGAATTGTAATTTGCAACTCAAGGTGTGTGTGTGTGTGTGTGTTGTGGGCTTTTCAGATTTTTGTGTCATTAACTGAATGAAGGAAACCATAGCTAATAAAAATATGGCTGGTGTAATGCAACAGACTGAGGCTCGTGTACTGAAAATATGTTACATGCAACTAACACAAATCGACACCTTTGTACAGCCTACTTCATTATTTGCAGTTAATCTTTCATTTCTTGTATTATTTCACACTATTATATTATTGTTACCCAGTTATGCACATTTTTCCATAAATTTTCTTCTATTTACATTCATTATTCTGTAAATGAAATGACTGACCTTATCAAACACCAACGGGGTTGCACAGAACATTGTATTGCTAATATCTCACGAATTATGTGATTTTCTGATAAAGATTTATTATCTTGAAAAGTTTTGTTTACTGAAAAGAATAACAGGCTATTAATTAATATTCTAATTCTTGTGGGTGACTGTTAAGGCCCAAAATACATAAGAGAAGTATTAACAAGTTAAAAGTGAAAAGTTTGAGAATTTCATCAAAAAAGGGATAAAAGTCATCATTGCAATTGTTGTCAGCCTAAATTCTAAGCAAACTTTAATGTGTATTTTGTAAGGAAATCATTTGCATTATAAAACTGTGAGTTTACCACACATATTAACAAAGAAGTAAACACTACTCTGAATTTTAGATTATGGAAGCGACTATGGCTAAACCATGTGGTTCAGTGTGCTTAGCACTTTTGGCACAATTCTTGCTCACTCTGACACAGATATGTCTTTATTTTGGTGCAACTTTTGGTAAGTCTGACTGTTAGTGAATAGTTTTGTAACTAAGATGTGAGAAGGGAAGAAACTACAAATAAACCATGAATGTTCAACATTTTGGTGATTAGAACGTTATTTCTAATGATGTACAAATTCCAATAGAATCACAACAACACATTTTGCATTGAAGAAAAATGATGTGGTAATTTGCTCAACAAGCATCAACACCTATTTATTATTCATCCAGGTAAGTATTTTGAATATTACTGAATTGTCTCCTGCTCCGAAACTTACATCTTTTGTAGCTGTCTCTGAAAATTAATGAGAAGACAGCAGTTTATGAATTTAACATTTACAAGCAGATTATGTCTTAGATGTGAACAGGAACATATCTGTGGGCAGTTGAGGATTTAAATCTGCAGTTTTTGAGTGGGGCTACAGTTCCTTAATTATTGTGAGATGTGCCATCTCACCTGGTTTCACGGCAAGCATTACACCAGTCAACAAATTTAATTTCTCTGTGTACCAGCATGTGTGCATTGTTGTTGATTGGATGAGAAGCCAGGGAAAGAAGCTGTTGCTTGACAACCAGTTTACCCCGAAACCCTCGGACCCAATTTAATGTTTTTTCACTTGTACAAGTACCTTAGTCTGACAATCAATATATTTTTATTTTGAACCTATACTGTTTTTATAGAATAAATTTATTAAAAGGTAACCACTGTTTCAACAGCAGTAAGCATTGGTCAGTTTAGAGCTTTTGGTATAGATGAAATGCATTATGAAACCCGTCCCCTTCAGCCTTTATTAACAATACTTGAAAGTTTGAATAAACTGTCGCCTCTGGTACTTGTGGAGTTGTCACTGGAGTTAAGCTTTCTCAAAATGGACATAAAATGACATCAAGATCTAATTTTTGTGAAAACTGAATCTTCAACAAAAGTATCTGAATAGACACTCAACAGTTTTCAGTTTTTCACACAACCTATGACAAGAGAGCTTGTTTTTTTTTCTCTCTCTCTCTCTTTTTTTTCTACACATTTCATAAGGTTTTCTGCCAGAAATGTGGAATATTACAGGATGCCTCAAACTTTCCTGTTGAACATTTGTGTTCTAAAGCTAAATCATCAAACGGCAATATGGAAAGGATAGGTGGCTACTCACCACATAGAGGAGGTATTGAGTTGCAGATAGGCACAATGAAAAAGACTGCTAAAATATTAAGCTTACAAACAAAGTCCTTCTTCTGAAATATAAAACACAAAAACACCCACACAAGCACATCTCACATCTTACATCTTACACAGACCCCTGTTTCTCGGTGCTAGAAAAATTGGCCACATTTTTTTGTGACTTGTGCTCATGTGAATATATATGTTTTCTCGTACAGAAGAAGGACTTTGTCTGAAAGCTTAATATTTTTGCAGTCTTTTTCACTGTGGCTGTATGCGACTCAATTCCTTCTCTAAGTGGTGAGTAGCAATCTATCCTTTCCATATTGTAGTTATTCTATCCTTGACTTTCCATTGTTTAAGCAATCAAAAACCTGTTTACACAGAGAGAATTTTTTTTTTTTTTTTTTTTTTTTTGGCAAAAAAAAAATACTTTTTCTTCTTTCACAAGAGTTTCACCGCCATTTCTTTTTTTAGATTCTGCAACACTCTAGACTATACCTCTCGCAAAAGCAAAACGTGTTTAATATGCACTGATGTAAATGGCAAAGGCTTGTTATTTTGAGCAAGTGATACCTCCAGGATTTTCTCCTTTGTACAACACTGAAATTTCTTTTATCTATAGACATTTTCTTCACTTACTTAGAAGAGAAAAGCAATCAGAATAATACTCTGAGAGCAGTTCTAAACAACAATTATATGGAAATTGAAGCTGAAAACAATAAGTATACACAAATACTTCAAGAAGTGCAAGTTTAGAATAGGTGCTAGGGGATTCAGACATAACTGCAGCTATCCACTTTAACAAATTTACACTACATGGGTACCTTAGAGTCAGAACAGCTAAAGCTGCCTACTAAACTAAGAGGTAGAGAAGGGGTGTATAACCACATTAACAGCATTCGAGCATAGATAACAGTAATCATATAACCTGGGTAAGAGTTCAGTGTCGAAGGGCTAACAACATTTGAGACAGATTCTGAAATATGTTCATCAGCTGCTTGAACAGAAGCAGGCCACTAAAAGATACAATTAGGTTTCTAGATTTTTCCCATTTTTTAAGAATATTTAATCTGGAGAAAATAAATACAACCTCTGACAACAAAGTTCGGTGAATTAAGCCAGAACTGTCAAACCGGCGACTCACAATGCTGCACCTGCATAGCAGCTAGTGTGACAACCTGCCCCCACTGTAGTTCAGTTGAGCATCATGTTTGTTCCATGTTAGACCTGTTGGATGAAGTGATTGTTTAGTGCATTGGTTCTGAGCTGAGAACAGGACATTAAATGAGCCCAAGGAGCAATTTAAAGTTTTGTTTTAAGTTTGACAAGACACCAAAAGAGACCCATTTTAGATTCCGATGCTTCACTTCAGGTTTACTGTATCCCTTGGACCTTCTTATTGACGATGAAACACAGAGATTGCATCGGAATTAAATACAAAAGGCACAATGCCGACTTAACTACAAGAAGACTGACTCTTCATACTGTCTATGTTTTGAACCTTTCCTATGAGACCAGTTTTAGAATCCGATGCTTCACTTCAGGTTTACTGTAGCCCTTGGACCTTCTTATTGACGATGAAACACAGAAATTGCATCGGAATTAAATACAAAAGGCACAATGCAGACTTAAGTACAAGAGGACTGACTCTTCTTACTGTCTATGTTTTGAACCTTCCCTGTGAGACGTGTTTTAGATTCCGATGCTTCACTTCAGGTTTACTGTATCCCTTGGACCTTCTTATTGACGATGAAACACAGAAATTGCATCGGAATTAAATACAAAAGGCACATGCCGACTTACGTACAAGAAGACTGACTCTTCTTACTGTCTATGTTTTGAACCTTTTATGTGAGACCAGTATTAGGTTCCGATGCATCACTTCAGGTTTCCCTTGGACCTTCTTATTGGCGATGAAACACAGAAAATGCATCGGAATTAAACACAAGAGGCACAATGCCGACTTAAGTACTAGAAGACTGACTCTTCTTACTGTCTATGTTTTGAACCTTTCCTGTGAGACCAGTTTTAGATTCCGATGCTTCACTTCAGGTTTACTCTATCAATTGGACCTTCTTATTGACGATGAAACACAGAAATTGCATCGGAATTAAATACGAAAGGCACAATCCCGATTGAGTGCAAGAGGACTGACTATTATTACTGTCTATGTTTTGAGCCTTTCCTGTGAGACCAGTTTTAGATTCCGATGCTTCACTTCAGGTTTACTGTATCCCTTGGACCTTCTTATTGACGATGAAACACAGAAGTGTTTATGGGAATCAAACAATGTCCATGAAGTGTGTACACGAGTGGTTCACCCATTTTCAAGGAGGCCGGGAAATTGTTTCTGACAAGCCCCATAGTGGGCGATCAGCGATGTTGAGAAAATGAGGACATTAATCATGAATGGCCATCATTTAACTGTTCACATGATAGTGGATGAACTGCAGATGAACTGTGAATCCATGCAACAAATCCTTACCCAGGAGTTAGGAAAGAGAAAATGTGTTATCTTGTGTCACATCACTTGACTGAGAATCAGAAGCAAGCACGTTTAGAGGCTTTACAGGATTTTGTTGAAACAGTGGATGTGACACCCAGTTTCTTGAACCATATTGTCATTGAGGAAGACACCTGGTGTCTCTGGTATGACCCTGAAACAAAATGGCAAAATGCGGAATGGCATTTTCAGACATCACCTCGCCAGAAAAAGGTCAGAGCCACAAAATCATGCATCAAAACGAAACTCACCACCTTTTTCAATAGTCAAGGCATTGTTGTTGTTGTGGTCTTGTCCTGAGACTGGTTTGATGCAGCTCTCCATGCTACTCTATCCTGTGCAAGCTTCTTCATTTCCCAGTACCTACTGCAACCTACATCCTTCTGAATCTGCTTAGTGTATTCATCCCTTGGTCTCCCTCTACGATTTTTAACCTCCACGCTGCCCTCAAATACTAAACTGGTGATCCCTTGATGCCTCAGAACATGTCCTACCAACCAATCCCTTCTTCTAGTCAAGTTGTGCCACAAACTTCTCTTCTCCCCAATCCTATTCAATACTTCCTCATTAGTTTTGTGATCTACCCATCTAATCTTCAGCATTCTTCTGTAGCACCACGTGTCAAAAGCTTCTATTCTTTTCTTGCCCAAACTATTTATCGTCCATGTTTCACTTCCATACATGGTGACACTCCATACAAATACTTTCAGAAACGACTTCCTGATACTTAAATCTATACTCGATGTTAACAAATTTCTCTTCTTCAGAAAAGCTTTCCTTGGCATTGCCAGTCTACGTTTTATATCCTCTGTACTTCGACCATCATCAGTTATTTTGCTCCCCAAATAGCAGAACTCCTTTACTACTTTAAGTGTCTCATTTCCTAATCTAATTCTCTCAGCATCACCCGAATTAATTCGACTACATTCCATTATCCTTGTTTTGTTTTTGTTGATGTTCATCTTATATCCTCCTTTCAAGACACTATCCATTCCGTTCAACTGCTCTTCCAAGTCCTTTGCTGTCTCTGACAGAATTACAATGTCATCAGCAAACCTCAAAGTTTTTATTTCTTCTCCATGGATTTTAATACCTACTCCGAATTTTTCTTTTGTTTCCTTTACTGCTTGCTCAGTATACAGATTGAACAACATCGAGGAGAGGCTACAACCCTGTCTCACTCCCTTCCCAACCACTGCTTCCCTAGCAAATTCCTACCTGAGGGATGGATGTTAAACACTGCACGGTACGTTGAAATTTTGACTCGTTTCATGCAACGTCTACACAGGGTATGACCTCAGTGTACACAACAAGGTTCCTGGTTTTTTGCTCATGACAATGCTCACCCAATATTGTCAAACAGTTCCTGGCAAGAAAAAGTGTGCAACTTGAACATACACCATACTCGCTGGGTCTCAATCCTCCAGAGTTCTTCCTATTCCCTCGACTCAAATTCGTTTTGAAAGGAAAGAGATTTGATGATATTCCTGACATCTAACAAAACATGACGCAGCTTTTGAACACCATCCCAAAGGAAGATTTCATGCAAGGTTTCCAGGACATGTATTGCAGAACTCAGTGGTGCATAGTTGTGGGAGGTGACTATTTCAAAGTACAGTAAGGTAACTATAGTTCATAGTTCATCTACATTAATGTTGCAGGACTGTTCACTTAACTTGATTGTCAGAGGTTGTATTGGAAGTTAGAACAATTCAATATTTTTAACTTGCCCTCTGTACACTTTGAACCATTTGCTCAGTGTCTAGGAAGTAAATGTACCTGTTCAGTCTCAAGTACTATCAGCTTCAGTATAAACTCTACAAATATAGAAGATGCTCATGCATTTGCACTGGATAAATATCTGTAAACAGTGTAATATTTCTCTTTGTTGTTCTGCAAGGTTGACACTTTTGTATATATGTAATAAACCTAATTTTGACACTCACCTTTTTATGAAGACATGTATGTAATGATAAAGGCTCCTAATTCTTCACAGGAAGATGTGATTGGTTTGGTACTTCTTTTTCAGCACACTGAACACTGATCAGTCAAAGATAGTTTGTTTTATTCATTTTCATTCTCCTTCATATAAATTTAATAAATTGCAATATTGTTATAACATTCATATACAAAACCTCAAATTAATACAGTTTTGCTACACATCTGACCAATCATCATTTTGTTTTAATTTAATGTAAGTATTAAGCATAGGAAAATAGAAATAGTATTGAATATCTGTGCCAGGAAAGTTCTAAATATAAGCAAGTTTTATTTAAATCTTAGTCTGAAATTTGTCACCGAGACATTTCAAAGAGATGGGCATTTTATACACTGCTCAAAGGAAAGTATTTCTCAGTGAATTCCAGGTAAAAATTAGAGGAATTATTTAGAATGTTTACATCATAATCTGTTAATTATACTCTGCAAATCACTTCATTGTCTTGCACATTAAAAAAACTCAGCAATGAAATCTCCACTGGATCTTAATCAGCCACAAACCACTGTTTTTGTAATTTATATTTTAATATCAAAAACAAGACTTTTTACAGTTATAAGATACATGAGTTGTATTTTTTTAGAATATATACTGTTTCAGCATCTTAACTACTGATATAATGTAAACAAACTTCTCATTCTGCATATTTTATTTCTTACTGTGCACATTTTCTGTAATCCTGATCTGTCTTCAAACCAAGAAATACATATTTCATGTCTGTGCGATTTGACTGTACCACAGTCACAAGATCTGCTATTTAATGACAGAATTATGACTTATTCTTATAATTTAGTTCTATGTTTACTGCAGATTAAGTTATTTAAAATAAATTTTTGTATAAACAAATATCTGCATTGAATCAAAACATAATAGTATGACTAATGAAAATAGAAATACCAGCTGTGATATAACAAGTATGTGGCATAAAGCTTGTGTTGTAATATCACTTAATACTACGTGAAGATAACCTGCTTCCAGAATGTTTATGAAGTGAAACATATCATATTAACTAGTCATCCATTTTCCAAATATCGAACAATAAATGATTTAAATACATCTTATGTCATAATGTAAATGATGTGAGCTAAACACTTATTTCAGTAAGTTATACTCTCAAGATTTCAAATTTGTGGCTAGACATATTCAATATCTCACTCACTAAGGTTCATATTGAATTATTATGTAACAATGTCAGCTATCACTTATGCAAGTTTCTTGTGATCACATTAACACAGGTTATCAAACAGGGCTCACATTTTTTAAAAGTCACTTTATGAAGTTTACAAGCAGGAAATGAAGCTCACCAACCCAGTCAAAAATATGAATAAAATCAAAATTCAAAACTTCAGTAAAACAGTTCTGGAGTAGGTTATCTTATTCCCTTCTACAGTCACAATAGCCATAATAATAAAGCACAGAAAGCATTACAGTGTTAGTTGAAGTGTTTACTGAGGTCTCAGAAGTATGTGTGACAAGTTATGGTAGAGTCTCATTTGACAATAATCGAATTACAAAACAATTATACCTGTATCATACCTTAACTGAAATTTAATATTCTACGAGTTTAACTGCTGCAGTTGTGTTCGTCTCTCTTACCCACTTACGAGCTTAAGAGTTTTCATCATTTAAAAATAAAGAACGGTTAACCACTAAGAAACCATACACCCATAAAAAGATTTCTGACACTATATTATATGACATTTACTGGCATTTAAAAAGCCATCACGGAATAGGCACAAAAACATAAGCACTAATTTATTGCTGTCAGCAATGGTTCCTGACTCTTAATGAAACTTAACACTGCTGATGGCAATGAGGTTCTCAGTACATTAACAAAGTTGTATTTCATATACATCATTCCACACAGGAATTGCTTACATGATTTCAGTGAGATTATTGCAAAATCCAAAACTTGAGAAAAGTATATCTACTTATTAACTACCCTCTGACATGTAAAATAAAACTTACAAACAAGTGTAGAAAAATTGCAACAGACGTGTCAAATGCAATATGAGGGAAAGATTTTCTGCCATATTTGAACAATATAAACTGATAGTAAAAGAAACTATTACTATCCAAAACTGAGCTGATTTTTCTTCCACTTGCCACAATGATAATTCTATGCACAATGAAGCAAATTTAAAGTGTTCTATATGAATCAAAATATTGACAATATGGTCTCATATTATTATTTTCTTCAACTTAACAATCATAATAACATACAGTTATATAAAAATATCCACACAATTGCGCCAAAACATTGCATATCATTAACTTCATATTGTCAGGTTGTTTACAAATATACTGCAATGAGTTAAGGATATCTGACCAAAAATCTCTCATGCATGCATGAAATCATCATTTCTGGCATGCACAATCCTTGAAAAGACTCTTTTTGATGTCTTTTCTAAGTTCTGATGGCAAAGACATTGCCTCAAAGTGCTGACACAAAAGCCTCAAAACACACACTGATGGTTTCTCACAGAATCAGTGCCACTGGATTCTTATTAATGTAATATTAACAATGTGTCACTTAAATATGTACATTCAATTATATACAAATAATATTTTCCAGCTCTCAGTCTTTTCACATTTATAATGTAGCACATGTAGCATGGAGATTGAACTAATACATGAAACAGAGATTCTTAGCACTAATTTGTACAGGCCGGATTAAACTATATGCACATTAAACAATACTGGAAGTTTTGGGTGGGTTGACATTTGTTTAACGTGATGCAGTCAGGAGAATAAAATGTCCCATTTTCAAGTCTAACAGAGTATTCACTGCACTGAAATATACATAATTCTGAGCTTTTCTTATCTAAATTCTATTGGGTAGTGCTTCACAAAAATTATAGTTTGTGGCAGGTTTCTGAAACTCTGCATTTTATACACCTGACTCCATGTCTTAAGATTTTCTCTTGGTTATCAATGTGCCTATTTTAGAAAGCACAAAGTTTTTATCTGCTGACTATTCAGCACCGACGTTTAAGCACTCCTATTAGAGTCACTTAGATGCAACATATGAAAGTTTCATAATTTACCATACCACATACATGTAAGGCAATCTTTGCTACAAAAGCTCTGTGATTCTGAGTGGAATGTATTAAACTTCCATCTGACATTAGAGTAGCTAATTTAGAACAATGTAGGTAAATCATGAACTTGCTTTTATAACCTCCTACAAATAGCTGCCTTTGTTAAGTTTCTTGCAATTCATCTCTAGGATAATAGTGCCACTGATCAATTCTAAAAACTAGTCTTCATTTCCTGCTTTGTCAAGTTCATCTTTAAAAAAATCGCACATCTGTTCCCACAACCACAATCACCACTAGCAGAAACTGATCACAGATCACTATACACTTTTTTGTGTAACAAAGACTTCTTCTGTAGTATTTATTTCATATTGTTCTGTATTACTATGGAAAGTGGTGCTCTCGATTACAGAAGTCTACATCTTTTTAACTTTCTTGAGGACATTTCTCAATAGAGTCTTGGTTACTCTAGTGGCATGGGTCTGCACCAAAACAGATACCAAAGATTTCTGCTAAATGTATGTCTTTTTTACTTTCTGTATTGGTTTGTTTTCAGCTGAAGAGTTGGCATTTTTTCCATTTGCATTCTTTGGTGGGACATTGAGCACAAGATTTATGGCTGCCTTGTTATTGGCACAGGGTGGAAGATAGGGTGAGTCTGCATTCAGACCAGCCTCAGTGAGCCTGAAAATAATACATCTGATTAGTTTACTAGCAAGATAATTACAAATGTTCAAGCATGCTTCCTCAACATGCAGATGTTGTAGGGGCTACATAGAATGAGATATCTCCTTTACATCTTTAGCAAATGGTGATTTTACTGCTTCTAAATTTTAATCCACAGTTCCTATAACATGAAGAACACTGCAGGCTACTGAAGAAAGTAAAGCCAAGCATTTATGGAGAGAGAGAGAGAGAGAGAGAGAGAGAGAGAGAGAGAGAGAGAGAGAGAGAGAGAGAGAGAGAGAGACTGTAAAAACGACAAAGTGCCTACATATTAATCATCTATTGTCTGAGTGAACTGTGCACTGATGCAGTTTAACTACTCTGGTGATAAATACTGAGAACAATTTTGTGAAAGTTTATGACGTCAGTCATGTTTTGTATACATACTGACATTCATAGTTCACAATATTGTGAATAATAAGCAAAAATATGTAGGTCCTCAACAAGTATTTGACAACATATAGGATGCAAAAAATAAACAGTCTTCTATTCAACAAACTATGACGAACACCCATTGAACTACGCTACTTAAATGCTCTGAACCGTGCTGATACTGTAATCAGATAGTAATTTATCGGACGAAGGAAATTCTGTGTTTATAACTTTCCTTACATTGTTGTATGCTGTCCTTCCCAAATTTCTGTTATCACATTTCTTCCGCTCCCTGTGCTTGTTAGTCTCATCTGTAAGGTCTTCGTATTGCAGAAGAGCTGAAACCAGCACAGGATCTGAGGGTGTAGTATGAAACAGTTGTTAGCTGTCTATCACTAACAGCTTCATAATCATTTTAGAAAGAAAAGTTTCAGCCACACAATATTTTATCAGTGATTGCAGTGCATAGTTCACTCATTTTACATCATTTCCAGATTTCACTTTTAAAACAGGATAATGTTCCAGTCAGCATGCATTTAGATAACGCAACCAAAATTGTAATTTGAAAATGAAAAATTGTGTGTGAAATAGAAAACATCGAGATTTCTGTCTCACTATAAATTCTACCTGTTATGATTATAAAAAGATCATCTTATACTGAAATAAGTTTACTTCTTCTGTTGGGAAAATAAAAGTAAACAATTCAGAAACTACAGAGTATCATAATAACAGAGAATTCAATAAGTACATATGAACAAACAAAAGTAAATGGAAAAAGACAGTTACATTCAATGAAAACCAAGTTTATTTTCTGTTTCGGTATTCACTGCATGGCAGACTGATGGTTCATTATATTCCCAGTTTTATGATTTACAAATGTTTTACAGATATATTACCAACAATATTATGAAAAGGATAGATTGTCACTCAGCATATAGAGCAGACACTGAGTCACAGAAAGGCACAACAAAAAATTGCTATATATTTTGAGCTTTTGGCAAAAAGGCCTTCCTCAAAGTGCAAAAACACACAAATATTTACATGAGCACAACTCACACACACGTGAGTCTCAGTGGCTACTGACAGTGGCCATGTGGGTGTGAGCTGTGTTTGTGTAAATGTGTGTATGTTTTCCACTTTATAGGACAGCCTTTTGGCCAAAGTCTCAAATGTATAGCAGTCTTTTTGTTGTGCCTTTCTGTGACTCAGTGTTCTGAGTAACAACATATCCTTTTCATAATACTGTCATTATTTCATCCTGGATTTCTCATTGTTTAAAAAATATTAATTTTGCAAAAGAAAATTTCTGCAAGAAACCTCAAGTTACTTAGTGCTACTATTAATATATGTCAAATAGCTGTATTTACTGATAAAATGGAGGAAGAAGGGCAGACCGCCACATGTAAAGTTAACATATCCTCAGTCTTTTGGAACCAGATATCTTTTACTGGAAGCCAGAGAAAATAATATACAAGGACAGTTCTGAAAAGTCAAAAATGGCCATTTGCTTTGAACAGTTTTCCCTGTCTCCTTGTCTCAAGCAGTGGCCTATGGTTCCAAAAGCTTGAGAGCCTGTTAGCTTTTTCCATTAGTATCTTCTACTAAAATACCAGCAGCTGTTTTGATAAATACAGCTGTTTCTATCTTAAAAGTAGTCTGAACTTTCATTTAATGACTAGTTTCTAAAGTTTTGATTATCATTGCAATAATCGTGAAGCATAAAGAATGTGCTACAAATGAAAACAACATAGACTGAAAATAGAGTGAAGTTCTTATTAGGGAAATGAGATAGGGTAGCGGCTAGCCTACCTATTTAGCTGATGGCGTTGATCTGGAAAAGGCATGTCTGTGTAATCCTCTCCCCTGCATCGCCGAGAAAAAAGAAATCCAGAGATGAAGCCAACAACTAGAGCTCCAAGGCATGATGTAACTATAGCAATAGTCAGAGTCTCCGCTGTATAAATAGGCAACTTTTCCTGGGAGGAAGGCAGCTTTGAACCTGGAAAAGATACGATAAATCATGAGCTGTGAAGCACATATCATCACACCTTCAGTAATCATTCTGAGTATATGGAAAAAACTACTCGCAACACAGAAAGTCCTTTGATTACGTCCCAATTCACTGGTATATAATTAAGAAACATTACAGCTAGTTGTACAAATTAATGAAGTCCCTCCTCAAAAAATGGCTCAGAGAACCTAACAAATCATATCTGATTACATTACACAGCATACAATATTTTCTACAGTTTTCTTGGAAACATACCTGCATGATTTATTTCAGCCAGGGTATTAGGAATGACGTTGCTGTCATCTACTCCAATAACAATCTCGTTGTCAATTTCAGGTTCAAATTCAGCCTGGTGGATTGAATGAACGGGATCGCCTGCCAGAGGTGAACACGCAGGTTAAGAAACACACCATAAAGATTGGGACACTGCTCATTTAAAAAAAAGTTGCCTTCTACTGTATTATGGAACAGTATTATCCTCTTACAGCAACCAAATCCTGTACCACTTTAAAGCACAACAGCATGTACCACAAATATCTTCTTATATACCAAAAAATTTCTTTTTAGCTTTTTAAATAATCAGTGATCCCATCTTTAAGCAAACTACGTGAGTGTGGAACTAAACAACAAAGGCAGAGAACAGGACATGTGATATTAGTATTTCAGCTTGAAAAGTTTTGGTCAGATGACATACATGAAGAGAAAACAATTGTTCTGTCAAAGACGATGTAAAAATTTTTTGTTTATATCTTCAGTAACTGATTTGACTCCAGAGAGAATAAGATGATTTTTCCACATTTTATGAAAAACTGTGATCTCTTAATTATTACACCAGTGACAACAGCAGTCAACAGTTTTCTGATATAAAGCAGTATGATCTATCATACAGTAACCAGAAAAGAACACAGAGATTTGAATACTGTGTTATCGTGATAGTACTTGCAAATATTACTAATAGACTAGCTACAATTTTCAATTACAAGGCAAAGATTTGTTGCAGATAATCAGATGGTGACACTGGACTGATTCTGAGCACATTTTGTAGTTTTAATATGAATTGAGTGTAAATGATGATTTACCAGTAAACAGAATCATGTTCTTAAAACAGAGCTCAAATACACAAAATTGGTGATTTAAAAAAGCGTGAATTGAATATTTTTATCTTATGAATGTATTGTCACTGTGCAGAGACAGTCTGATGTTTGAGAATATGTCTAATTTACTTTCCTTGGGTGTTTAGTAATGAATATATTTTTTCCATAATGCATGGTGTGTATTCTTTAAGCAACAGCTTATAATAATTTTGGGATGGGAAATTTCTACAAAGTATGTTAAGATCCATAAAAAACAGAACTTCAAAAACCAATTTCAGCTCAGAAACCCAAGTGGCACTTGTTTGTAGACAGCTAGTATAATGCAATGTTTAAAATCTCTCTGCATGTCATATAAACAAAATTAAATGTATGACCTCACTAAATATTGAACTTCATTTTGATTTAAAAGAAATGGCTTACTGTGGAGCAAACACCTATATGTTTACTCGCCAAAACTATTCTGTGCAATGTTCAACAAAATGGATCATGTACATCATGAAGATTTCAGAAATTTAAATACAGGAATATGGTTTTTATGGGTATTCAGAAACATTGGCAAATTGTGTGAGTAAAACCTTACAAATATGTTATAAGGGCAAACACTATGTACATAAGCATTTTCCAGTTGACTTTACAATATTAGTCTGTGAAGTGCAATACGTTTAGTGAATACATGCATTTCAAGCAAAGTATGTAATAGATATGAAAACTGCAGACATGCATAAGAATGAAAATAGAATTTACATGCAGTTAGAAATTTGAAAGTAATGTGATCATACAGCTTTACCAAAGCAATATAGATGGCTGGCAGATCCCGTTCCAGAGTGAGGGAACTTGGAAAGTACAAAATTTAGTGTTTATTATCTCCACTAGCTGCACACTTTTCCAAAAGGACATTGGAACATTAATTTCTTAATATTTTGGCAAATGATAGTGTACATTGTACTATATATAGACAGACCACCCCAAATACAATTTTCAGGAAATTATTTCATCTAAAACTTCTAAATTTTCTTTTGTGAAGTTTTTTTTTTTTTTTGACTGTTACTATCATACATATGGACAGTGTAGCCACTACCCCATTTACATCATATTGAAATTCAGTTGACCTGTTATTTACTTCAATTCCTTTGCATGAGGAATGATAGCATAAAGCCAACTTTCAAATGTAGTTTGCAGAGATGCATGTCAGAGAAGATTACTATATTTAGTAAATTAATGCTCATCCTCCACAGCTAGTTTTTCACATATTATACTAGATGTTTCTCACCACCACTGCAAAATTAATATTTTAATATAATTTAATGTTTTCCTCTTCTTTGGAAAACTCAAATTCAAGACATTTATTCAACGAATGATAAAAGAGTAGATACAGAGAGGAATCTGAAATGGATAGACTATATCACCTGCATTCTAGCATACGTGTGTGACAAAAGGCAATGGCATGTGAAGAGTGATTTAAGCACAGATAGGAAACTTCAACTTTTTTTAAACTTTCATCCTATTTTCCATGTGCTATATAGAATCTCTGTTCATAGTAGCTATACTATCTGAGCACAGTGAAATGGTAAGACTTTTGGTGAATGAAGCAAAGATGGTTCTGACACTAGCAAAAATAGCTTTGTGAAAGTCTTTCACTCTATCAATTGTTGTTTCCAGCTGTAACAGGTAAATTCTATTCAGTATGTCCAAAAGAAAGTAACAGCCTGGACATGGACTAGTTCCCTAGCTTGTCTTAAGTTGGTGTTAACACCTTAAGAAGAAATAAAAGGAATGAAAAACTTGTATTTACCCCAGCAACAGAGTGTACACGAATGAACAAGGTTTTGTCAAGTGATGGGGCCTGAGAGGCCATTTTGTTTGAGGGGCTTCTCAAAGCTGTTAATCATGTGATACTCAAGGGCTGGACAACAGTGTCAATAACAAACACTATGTATGCACTCTATAAGGCCAGGATAGGCTTTGAGACTGCACAAGAGACAATATAAATTCACTTCCTCTATGAGGGTGTGGCTGGTCTATGCAAACATTAGGAATATTGATAATTTCTGCGAGTATGTGAAGCATACCACTGGGAATACATTAGTTATGTCTACAGGATAGTTCTATTGTGATGGTTACAACCAACAAACAAGCTACACCTTAGTAACAAATGTTTATTTCCAATAAGGAAATAAGAACTTTCTGGAATAAAAATGCTTCTTATGGAGTTATAGCAACAAACACTTCCTACATTGTGAACATTTAAAGCTGGCCTTCTAAACGGATCACACTTGATAATAGCAATTATGTACCTATTTTTAAGTGTAGCCCGCAGCCAAATAAATGGTATTAAGTGTATCCAGCAAACTCTACAGCAGTCAGCCAGAACTGTCAGTAATGTGATCGAAATGCCTTGAAATGTTCTCTCTTATGTGAGAATAACAGTTGTATACCTCACTGAACAGTAGTGTGAGCTGCAACAGGAGTGTAAATACTGTATGCACATGAAGAAAATATATTAATGGTATTAAAATTGAACAAGAATGCAAAAAGTAGAACTATCTGTATATTTCAGCATCTCTTGCTCCAAGGAAAAGCAAATTCTTTTTTCCTAATGAACTGTATATGTTTTGGTAGAATGTAACTACTAATGTTTTCATTATTATATGGATAGCATATTGTAGAAATTAACAACAGCATCAGTTATTTTTGTGCTGCTGGTGTATGTTCAATTAGGTAATTAGTAATTATCGCTAACTATGCCTGTAAAAATGTTATCTGATTTTCTATAATTTCTCAGTCAGCATTAATGTCGGCACTGAAAATACAAGTGGGATTTATTATTTTATTGCCAATGTCTAATTTTTTAAGTATTTACAATTGTGGACTACAAATTTTTAATCAATGCCCTTATCACAAAGAATGTGGCAGCACTACTTAGAAATGGAGACAGGAGAAAATCGACAAACATTCTTTCTTGGATATTACACTTTCTGTGTGCCCTTGACCTGCATGAAGTATAGTTAATTAGCATATCAAAAATGTTAGATAGCTCCAGCCCAGACACCAGCTGTAAGCTGAGTGAGAGACAATTTGTGCACTGACCAGCGGCTGCGTCCAGCCTTTCTGCAGAGCTACTGCTGGGACACACACACGAACAGGGTGGACACGTTGTGCCCTCATCTGCCATGACCAATCACAGAAACTTAAAGTAACAGTACTGCTTACCAGCAAATAAAAATTTCTAAAGCCAATACAGGGCAAATTAAGTTAACACAACTTTAAAAATGATAGCTATCCCTATTAAACGAAAAATTATGTGAAATATTATGGTACACAAGAAATACAGTAACTACTTTTTCCAGTTAAAATCAATAAGATATATCCAAATGTATTGAACAAGAACATAAACTTTCTTAAATATAATGAAATAAGCCCATAAGAAATAAGCTAATTTAGAAAAAAATCTGATTAATATTACATAACACACTGACATAAAATGCAAATAAAGAAGCAAATACTATGAGCAAGTGACACAAGAGATCAATTTGCCTAAAAACAAGTTAAGTGAGTAATCTAAAGAAAACATGCAACAGATGAAAGAAGTTACTCTCTTTTTTAAGTTCTCCTTCCACGGAAAATGGAACTGTGGATAAACACTCCAAGTTAGTGTTAATCCCGTCTGTATGAAGACTAACTAAAAGAAGTTCTTTTTGTAAAATAGCTGGTTCTTCTTAAAAGTAAAATCCAAATAACAGTAACTTCTTTTTAGTCTGTTTCAAGTCAGATACATATTGCACAAGTGGTTGCTCTATTGAGTATAAAATAGTATATCATGATCTTCGTCATATGTAGTACTAAAAGTAATACTAAACAAGGACATAACAGATGCTTTGAAACCTTTGAAAATAAACTGAAAAATTAACGCAAGTCAGTTCAAACAGAAAATACTGCAAAATATTATTTTGATTCTGAAAAATTGCAATATTACAAAAGCAGACAATACATTTTCATAACAGACAGCAAGAAATATTCTCAAAAGACTTAAGGTCTGCACTTAAATCAGAATAGTAGTAAATAAACTGATAGGTAGTGTTACTATGCAGCTCATCCTTAATCTAATGTTATGTGTCTACAGAGAGGCTATAGTTCATGCCTTAGAAACATGCAGCATTTCACTAAATAAAATTGTTAATTGTAAACATACCAGAGCATTGAAGCTTAAAGTAAAGCACAACTTACCACTAGATTTTGTCGTCGGCTGAGTTGGTACAGGAGAAGCAACGATTTCTGTAAGGAAAAGCGGGTTGCATACTCAGCGCAGAGGAAGCAATGCACTACACTTACTGGTTTCGAAATTCCTTTTTGTTATGTCATGCATTTTTAAAATATTTCTACTTATTTTATGCTGTATGTAACTTACTGCACTAGAAGCCTAGTGCTAAATTTTAACCACAACTCTATTGTCAGCCTAAAATACGTTCTATCTCTATGCAGAAGTACAGGATATGAATTCCTGCTACAGTTCTGAAGCCATTGCAGAAAGCATCATCTTATCAACAAATCATGTCTCAAATTCTTTCTTAAAAAGGCATTGTTTCTAATATTTCAGTCTTGATCTTAAGGCTGTAAACTATTCTAAAAGAAAGAAAGAAAGTATGTTCACTTACCTGAAATCAGACAATAAGGGGGAGATCAGTCATTTCTCTTAAGACAGAAAGAGATGAATGAAGAAGAGGATCAGGACAGATGAGAAGATTTGTGACAGTATTTATTCCTATTCATTGGTACAAGAGATATGCAAGAATAACTGATTAACATAACAGTGAGTATATGAACCTGAAAGGTAGGGACAAAGCAGCTTAACCCACAAGTGAACCTGAAAATTGGTGATGAACCAGCTGAATAACAGTGTGGTAGAAGTCACTGCAAGACATGGCATGTCATGGCTAACCATCAGACTTGTAGAATACAGAAGACGAAAGTATAAAATTACTTCTGTCTGTTGACTGTATTTTTAACCTGACTGCATGTTAACATTTATAAATATGTTTTATTTTAGCCACTACTGGTCAAAACTCACTGGCAGCTTTTTTTGATCTTATTAATTAAACATATTTCAAGGTGAAAATCTTTATCTTCAGATAACTACAGCAATACTAAAGTGAAATGATTTTGAATTGCCATAGCTGTCTGACGTTCAGATATTTTGAATACTTTGAAGCTTGTTGCATTAATATGATTCTAAGCAAGATACCGAAAAATTGTTACTGATAGTCATCACTGAAAACTGTATTCACCAAGAACGCATCTGCAGCACAAGACGAAAGGAAAAGGAGAAACAGATTGAGGAGGTTCTGAAACAACCTATATGTTAGCAGGAATTTCTTCAAATTATAGATCTCCATGTAAGCTAAGTTAGGCTTATCAATTATATTTTTAAAAATAGTTTTGGAGTTCCTTGTGCTGCATAATTTTCATTCTTATCTGACTGACCTACTGATCTTCAGAGATTTCCAGAAATAACTGCAACCATGTCATGACTGGTCTTCAGTCATTACCTTAGCCTCTGATATAAAACTAAGACATTTTAATTACTGTATTTGGATTATTCTCAGCTTCAGTTGAAAAGGACAGACAGGATGTATTGTATATGATTTTATGTCTTCAGTAAGCTCTGCAAAAGACAGCTTGCCTTTACAGAGCTAATCACAGGTACTGATGATGGGGGTGAAAACAAAGGGCTTGAGGCATAAGAGAAGCACAGACAGCAAATGATGCTCTTACAAGATCCAGAGGGAGAAATGGTAATAAAATAATAAAAATTCTGTTTATGCTATATGATACAAGATATAAAAAGAATTTCTACCAGGAGGTCTTACGTAACCTAGATACTCTAGGGCTATTTGCTGAAATAACAGCATTGGTGAAAAGTAACAGTTAATTCACCTTTATCATTTGCTTTTAGACTACTATATACAATAACAGAAAATTCTTGTGATAAATCACATATTACTTGCAGAAGTAAGATTTCATGTATCACAAGAGAAATCAATACAAAAGTCATGAATTACCTGTTTGTGGACGTCCACCACAAGCTTTATGTTCACCGAGTGAAATGTTCTGAATAAAGCGTTTTTTTCCAGCACTCCAGTCTGGTGAACCTACAGCTGTGCATTTTAATTCTACATTGTCCCATGCACAGTAAGGATCTTGCAAGGACACACATTCTCTGAAAACAAAAATTTTGTTTCATAGCTAAACCAGTTCATGGTTACACACTTTTTTTAAACATACCCACAAAGGTAGTTGTCATAAGACAGAAAAACAGATCCTAAATAAATAGTAGATAAAAACAGCTCGCTGTGTAACAGTTTTTATCAGTACATATAAAAACAGGCTACAATAATAAACAACAGTTCATTTTTAAGAAATAGTGCCTCATTCCCTTTTACGCTATTGCTGTTGGGTCACAGTCTTTCTCTTGTCATATGACAATATCATCTCAGGCAATTGTATATTATTCATGATCCCTAAGAAGTGAGATAAACAGATCAAAATTGCACATATTAAAGCATTTCTAATTTTTTGTAGTAAAATAAAACAGAATCGATGTATTGATTATCAGTTTGGGAAATTAACCTCAGTAACTCTCCTTGCATTGATACTACCATTTGAGGAATTAGCATGTTCTAATTTAGGCCTATGTACTCATATGGGGTAATTTTCTGTTTTAAATCTGCTAAATTTGGTCATCTTTTTCTTGCTTATCATCACACATAAGAACATGTCACAAAGTCCATCTCCATTAACCAACCCATGAAAATATTTCAGTAGCTGTTCAATGGGTCAATGATATTGTTAAAGAAAAATGAGCACTAGTAAACATGCCACTTTAATAACATGTATCATTCAGTAACATTCAAAGTCTACAGCCACTTAATTAGACATCAGTAGCAGTGTTTTCCAGCAGGGTAGCTATTATCATTGTAGAAATTTAAAACACAATTGACCTAGGCACCATGCATGCATGGAACTGTGTAGGATTTTAATAAATTGGTCTTCAACCTGTGAACTCTCAGGCAATGGTTCATATTCATCTGACAATACCTGATTCACTCTCATCACATATTAACTGGTATCTCACACCTGAATAGTCAGCAGGGTGCTATTACAGCAATTTGAAGAAATTGTGTGTTACATAATGTTATTTGGCAATGATGTACAGTTAAATAAACCTGGCAGTTCAAAATGATTAAGTGCGTATGCTGAAACACTTATGTTCCATATGTGATACATTCCACTGGGTAAATTTAAAATTTGCTTAACCCAATGTCAGGTTTCATCCTGTACACCGATTTCCTTTACAACTTTGATTGCTAAAACTATAACAGTACCTTTCCTGCAAGATCTGAAATAAAAATTTGTAAATATTATTTATTACTTACCGACAATTTGTTATTTTATCTGAGCCACAACGATGAAGCTTAATTGCCAGAATCTCATCATCAGACACAACCACCAGCTTGCTATCATCCCCATCCATTCGCACCACATACAGGTTCTTAACAGGTACTCCAGGTGGCAACACTTGCAGTTCTTCTATTACAACACTATCTACAGTATCAGATGAATCAAAGGAGGCAGAGTTCAAAGCTTTTATCACTTTGCCATCATCTGAAAAAAGTCCTCATTTATTAGATAAAGTGTCACTTACATTTAATAGTGAAACTGCAATATAACATGGAACATATTTACGTAACTGTATAGGTCTAACTGTTGTAATTGTTTTATTACTCAGAAATTACAAGGAATGTCTGAAATGATAATTCAGGTTCTAGTGTCATACTGTCCTTATTTTGCTTTATTTATATATATATATATATATATATATATATATATATATATATATATATATATATATATATATATAAAAACAAAGATGATGTGACTTACCAAATGAAAGTGCTGGCAGGTCGACAGACACACAAACAAAACACAAACATACACACAAAATTCTGTTGCCTCATCAGGCAATTTTGTGTGTATGTTTGTGTTTGTTTGTGTGTCTGTCGACCTGCCAGCACTTTCATTTGGTAAGTCACATCATCTTTGTTTTTAGATATATTTTTCCTACGTGGAATGTTTCCCTTTATTATAACCATATATATATATATATACTAACCAGAAGCCAAAAAAACTGGTTAGCGTCAAATCCTAAGCAATCAGTATACACCACAAAATATAGGCACAAGTAACTTCAAATATGGTAGCATATCTTATTCCAACTTACCAGTTCCTATAAACAGGACATCATACGCTTTCCCATCTGGTGTTCGGACTTGTTGATCAACAGCTATTTTTGTAAATCTGTACCTGCGGATGATAACAATTAGCTGTCATAACAGCAGGATATAGTCAAGAAGCAAAAAAGAGTAATAATAAAAACAATAATACATACTTCAGCACATAAATAAATTTTCCACCCACTGTGGTTATTAGTAGATTAATCTAATATTCACGTATAATTAAACAAAATAAAAATATAGACACACTTAAAATATTGAGAAAATGTCTCTTACTGATTTATTCTATGTCAAGGGGTATAGAGTATGGAAGAGATGGAAATGGAAGACTATAAACATTGTCGCAGAAGGGAAAAGTCCAATGGTCACCAAAGTTATGAGAGGTGTTCCAAGTAAATGGGAAGAAATTTGAATGACATACAGCAACAGACATTCATTGGGCACTGGAGTGTGGTGTACGGTTTGACATCCCTTCTCACCACTTGAAATGTCACCCGTACCCCTGGGTTCCTGAGTGGGCCTTTCAGTCAGATGTCAGATCTTTCATACCTATTCCTTTTCTTCTCCTCATCATTTCCTGACAAAGGATAAACCACAAAGCTAAGAACTGCTTCATCTTTTGTTACCATCAGCTCCACTTCCATTTCTTTTACAAGCAGAACTGTTTTAAGTGTATTACGTTTATTTTCTTCTTTTATTTTTAGACATCTTGTTTTTGACATTTTATTCAACTAAATTGTACGGATGCAGGTGTGAAGGACTACAGAATGAATTTCTAAATAACTTATAAACTATACACATAAGTGACTAATTTAGTATGCAAAGCTAATGTCAGCTGGACAGAAGACGAATGGTGAGATGGGATGGGACAAGAGTAGGTAAATAAGACAGTTACATTATAAGACTATAACTGCTATTAATATTAACCACTCAACAAGTTTATAAAATGAGTACTAACTGTAAGCTGATCCGAATGAGAATTGGCCGAGTAAAAAATGCTGGCACGGCCTCATCCATCAGTGTATGTGACTTTACAAAATTGACAGACACATCAGGAAGTGTACGACTGTCATTCACACATTGTCCAGGCCTTGGTTCTGGCACTTTAAGGCTTGGCACTGCCAACCAGTTTGAGTTCATCGTTTCCTGCTCTTTAAATGGACCATCAAATGACTCAAGTATTGACTTCATACTGAAGGCACAAACAGCAGAGCCACCAATAGAGTTCACTGGTGTCGTGAAGACACCGTAGATGAGTTTCTCCACTTGACCACCATAATTTCCTTCAATGATGTCACTTGTTGACTCTGTGAACAAATTTTATGTCCATAATCTTAAAATATTTTTGATTATATTTTAAGTAACATTCCAAAGAGTAAAGCGCACACACACACACACACACACACACACACACACACACACACACACACACCTAAAAACAAAGATGATGTGACTTACCAAACGAAAGCGCTGGCACGTCGATAGACACACAAACACGAACATACACACAAAATTCAAGCTTTCGCAACAAACTGTTGCCTCATCAGGAAAGAGGGAAGGAGAGGGAAAGACGAAAGGATGTGGGTTTTAAGGGAGAGGGTAAGGAGTCATTCCAATCCCGGGAGCGGAAAGACTTACCTTAGGGGGAAAAAGGGACAAGTATACACTCGCGCACATACACACCCATATCCATCCGCATATATACAGACACAAGCAGACATATACCTTGGAGGGGGGGGGGGGGAGGGGGGGGGAGGGGGGGGGGGGAAAGGGACAGGTATACACTCGCGCACACACACACATATATCCATCCACACATATACAGACACAAGCAGACATATGTAAAGGCAAAGAGTTTGGGTAGAGATGTCAGTCGAGGCGGAAGTACACAGGCAAAGATGTTACTGAATGACAGGTGAGGTATGAGTGGCGGCAACTTGAAATTAGCGGAGGTTGAGGCCTGGTGGGTAACGGGAAGAGAGGATGTATTGAAGGGCAAGTTCCCATCTGCGGAGTTCTGATAGGTTGGTGTCAGTGGGAAGTATCCGGACGGTGTAACACTGTGCCAAGATGTGGTGGCCGTGCACCAAGGCATGTTTAGCCACAGGGTGATCCTCATTACCAACAAACACTGTCTGCCTGTGTCCGTTCATGCGAATGGACAGTTTGTTGCTGGTCATTCCCACATAGAAGGCTTCACAGTGTAGGCCGGTCAGTTGGTAAATCACGTGGGTGCTTTCACATGTGGCTCTGCCTTTGATCGTGTACACCTTCTAGGTTACAGGACTGGAGTATGTGGTGGTGGGAGGGTGCATGGGACAGGTTTTACACCAGGGGCGGTTACAAGGGTAGGAGCCAGAGGGTAGGGAAGGTGGTTTGGGGATTTCATAGGGATGAACCAAGAGGTTATGAAGGTTAGGTGGACGGCGGAAAGACCCTCTTGGTGGAGTGGGGAGGATTTCGTGAAAGATGGATCTCATTTCAGGGCAGGATTTGAGGAAGTCGTATCCCTACTGGAGAACCACATTCAGAGTCTGATCCAGTCCCGGAAAGTATCCTGTCACAAGTGGAGCACTTTCGGGATTCTTCTGTGGGAAGTTCTGGGTTTGGGGGGATGAGGAAGTGTGACATGGTATTAGAATGTGGAAAGTGTAACATGAGGCTCAAATGAAAATAATATATTTAAATAATATATATATATTCAAATAATATATATCTTTTTGTTGTGACTATTGCGATTCAGCATCTCTGCTATATGGTGAGTAGCAACTTTCCTTTTCTAATATTGTTACATTCCATCCTGCATTTTCCATTGTTTGAGAAATTATATAACACGCACTGAATGCAGATGGGCACCCACACACGTACGTGCTGGCATGTCCCCCCCGCCCCCTGCGCCCCCCCCCCCCCCCCCCACACACACACACACAGAGAGAGAGAGAGAGAGAGAGAGAGAGAGAGAGAGAGAGAGAGAGAGAGAGAGAGAGAGAGAGAGAGAGCCAGCATCATGGCAACACTATGTGTGAGCAAAGTGTTATTTGTGCTATTTAGAGGCCACAAAAAGATGTGACAGACATGCTAGCCAGCATGTGACCGTCTTGTGTGTGGGAAACAGCCCATGTGGGTAATGGTTTTGGACTTAGAGAGTGTGACAGCATGTTATTAGCATCTGGCATTATCATCAGAGCCATAGGGAAGTGGGATGGTTCAACAACATTTTTTGATGCAATTATGTATGTATGGATGGATCACTGGCAAGATCTCAATCATCACAAAGTGAGCTACCATCGTCCAAATGGGGGAAATTTTTTCATGTGGAGGAAACACTCAATGGCAGTATGGGTAAAGCTGTCCACATGCTACAATCCAGAACAAGAATCAGTTTCCCCTCACATAAATGTTGCAAAGTGATTCAGCAAATATGATGTCTTGCTGATTGAGAGTGGACCTATGAAGAGTGAGGTAGAGTCCTTCTCACAGATTAATCAGTGTATCGGATATACCACACCAAAATTGCAGAAAGAAACCAATACAGCAACACCAGTGTTCAGATTAGGAGCACGCAAGCCATTCATTGCCTGTGTTTTCTAGGTATATTTTGGCATCTGTAGTTTGTAGGAATGATATCCTAATACAGTGTGTGTGCCCTTTTCATGATATGCATGTGGGCTCCAAATAATGGATAGTAAGAATTTAATACTCAACAGATGAATAGCTACAATATGAAGATATCATGTCTCTAAATTGGCAAGCTCACTCCAGGCATTGCTGAATGGACATGAACAGTAGAATTACAGCTCAAACACCACTATCATTATCCAGTGCTAACCTCCTGGTGAGATGTGTCTAGAAATGGAAGGCATTACTACTCACGACGGGCAACTAGATCCATATTCTGATGAGCTGTTATGTGTCATGTATTACTATGCAAGGGCATCAAAGCCCATACTGATATTCTGTACACTGCACACAGAAGGACACACCGCAAACAATAACCGTCCACAGGCCATTACAGGTTTTCTGATGCACACTGAATCTTTACACTTATATGCAGATTATTATGTCACAATGTTGCCACGGCATCTTTTAATACACTTATTACCGCTGCTGCCTCATGTTATTTTGTGGATAATCAATGTTCTCTTTCAGCAGCAGAGTTCCTCTTTTCAGCCAGGATGAAGGTGTAATGTAGATAAGAAAAAGAACATGAAAGAAACACAATTTCTGCGTGGCTTTCCTTGCCCTAAAGGTTTTTTAAAAGAATTTTAATTTGGATTTGGAAGAGAAAATCTGTTTCCACTTGCTTAACATTTGTACTATTTATTTAACTTTACAGCCTTTACTATCTGCTCATTTGGTAAGCATAAACAATTTGTTTACTACAGTTGTACTTTTATCTGAATTTATGTAGTCGCCTGCAAAAATTAATCTCACACCCATAGTGTAGTAAAAGCAAGCATTACAAAACCAACACAATACTATTAAATTCTTTGTTGTTAATATTGTCATTTAACTCTCCCATAAATTTACCGTAAGCACTCACAGTGGGATATAACAGAGACAGAGGGAGAGGAAGACTTACGAATTTCATTGAAGTAAAATGGATAATCTCCAGGGACGGAACAGTTCAGACGTGATTTCAAAAAAGAAGTCCATCTGTCACCAAACTGATGAGGGCCGCCCTTGTCATGTTTACAGACTCTGGCAACTCTTGAATAGATAGCCTGAAACAAAAATGTTACGCAAAACACATTTATTACATATATTTACTGTAGCTCGTGAAACTTCCTCTACCTTCAGTTATAAATTACGAAAGTATTACCTTTCCACAGTTGATGTACTCAACAGCAGTCTCTCGGAAGAAGAAGAATATAAAATCATTGTACTCCATTGTGTTGACAAAGTTAGGAGCTGTAATCACCAATAAGTATGATTTTATTACATGAAATTAAAACTGTTCATCAATTATAATAATTCAAGAAGTTAACTATAAATTGTTTTACTCATAATACCCAGATGTGAATGGTGCTGCCCTTGAAGCAACAGCTGACTAAATGAAAAATATAATTGTCATCCTACTCTATTATGATTGAATTTGTATCTTTTAACAGAAATCATTAATAAATTTACTTATTTATTTATTCTAGGAATCTCAGAGCAAAGAATGTAACAAGTAAAGCAATACACTAGTACAGAGAAGAAGCTCTTGTTGAATACTTATTTATACTGTACATTAAATATGATCATAATACTGTTCTGCTTAAATGATATTAAACAGGGATTAAGATTTTCTATATTTACATTTATAAAGGCAGCAAAATCAAGCAGAAGTCTCTACTTTGAAAAACACTCCTCTTTTGGGTTATACAGTAGAAAAGAGGGATAAAAATACAATGATGGAAATGTCAAACAATAATTACTAATAAAAACACATCACAGAAGCTGTACACGAGTATTATGAAAATTTCTAAAGTAAGGCCTGTGCTGAACTACAGATGTAACGGTGTTATTGGAGTGCTGTGGAATGAAGTATGCTGCATGTTGAAGACATTAATTAAAGCACTTTAAAGTGAAAAATAAGGATAAACAACTATATTCATAACTGAGCTCAACACTACAAAACACTCTATGCATGTTAATAAAGAATTACTGATGAAATAATAATTGTAAGTTTCTTTTACATTTTCAACAGGAAAATGCTTTTGATATAAAATATGCAATCGAGAATTAAAACATATAATAAATCATTTTTATTGGTCTTAAAAACTTCTGAAGACTCAAGAGTTACCATTTAATTGTTTGAGGTCAGATCTCTCTGTTCTTAGAGGGCCGCGGTATATGAGAGGGTCAGTTCCAGAGAAGTCTGCCACTGTTGCTGAGTACAATTGTCCCTCTGCAAAGATAAAACATTAGTGTTACATGTCTTTATGATCTTTATGACCGAAAAAATTATAAATATAATAAAGTGTACACAGTAACTGAGCAACACAACTGTTAGATGAGATTAGTACTTGTTGCATAGATCATGAATACAACACTTTGTAATGATGTGGAACGTGCCAGGTTAATAAAAGGTGTCTATACAAGATATTAAATTACACAAAATATTACATGACACTTTTTTTGGGGGGTGGGGGTTTGAGGAAATTACTCACTTACTATATCCAAAAATTCATTTAATGAGTAGAAGGAGCTGCCATTAAGAAATTCTTTTAATTTCCTTTTAAATGCTATATGGCTACCCAAGTTTTCTAGGAATAAATGAAAGTTTCCTGAAGGGGACCTATATACTGTTACAATTATAAAAGAGCCCTCCTTCAGTTTAAGTTGACAGGCACATACTTCTATGTGTTGCTCTAGACAAAACTTTTTTGTATCTAAGATTTCTAAACAGTGATAACTTTTGACATATATGGCAACTCCTCCTTTCACCTTATTCTCTCTACTCGTATGTGCAGCTAGTTTATAACCACTGATATTTACCTTTTCCATATCAGACACAATGTGATGCTCAGACAGGCATAATATATCTATTACATTATAAGATTCAATGTCATCTAAACAAACCAAGAGCTCATCTACTTTATTCTCAACCCCGGGATATTTTGGTGAAAAATGGTAACATTATTTTTTACTTTACTTTTGTGAGAATCTACTTTTTTCTTTAATCCACCAAAGTGGTTAAATATGGTAACATTACTATTTACTTTCCTGTTGTGAGAATTTTGTGAGTTTTGGACTTCTTTAGCACCTGCCTGCCTGAACTTCTCATTGGACACTGATGTTAGTCTAAAAAAGAGGTACATCCATGAGTACTAGTGTCCCCCCTTACGGATTTCGCTAAGAACCCTGCCAGGTTACCCTTCTCTTTCCTATTGAGGTGTAGGCCATGCCTTGTGAAATCCCAATCCAATGTTTGACAGAGTGGCCGCCCTACGCAACTGATCCAACTCCATATTTACCCTCCTGACAGAGCGGTTCAACTTGGGCTGATCATGCCGCACGAAAGCAGGCACCAGCCCAACAATGGTATGGGTCGTTGCCGAGGCTATTTTCAGCAGGTCACACTCAATACTGTAGCCCTGATCCCTATCAATACTGTAGCCCTGATCCCTATCAATACTGTTTCCCACTCCACCTACTATCATCACAAGATCCTGCTTTGTGAAACCCTTGCACAAGGAACCTATATCTTCTACCACCTGGCTAAGACATACACTTGGCTTGAAAAAGTTTGTGACCTGGTACCTGTCACCTAATTTTTCCTGCAAAATCTGGCCCACACCTCTTCCATGGCTGCTACCTGGCAACAGAACTTTCCTCTTACTTTCTACTTTTTTTTGAAACAGTTGGTTTCCTAGTGTGATTCTGTTGCATCTTAACTACGCCTACTTCTACTGGAGCCTCTTCCTTACCTAACTGTGGTAGCAAGGCAAATCTATTAGCTGTGCAAATTGGGAAACTGTCAGACACTGTCCTCTTTCTATGGCCCCTGTTCCCAGCTACCACTTACCACCACTGTTTACGCTCCTCCCCTCAATCTTAAACTATTTTGATATCTGTTTATAGAGTTACTGCCATTAAATAGATTGTGTATGTTATTGATTTTGGTTTAGCACTGACACTAGAATGACTTACTTCTGTGTAAATATTGCTAGTATTTGTCCAACATTTACTTACCACTGTATATTGCAGTGCTGTTGTGGTCAGGGTCAAATGGGCACAATCCTCTTCCCTCATATTCTTTCTCTACAACATAATCTCCATCCTGCAAAAAAATAAATTCAAGTAATCAGTACAATATATGATACTGCACTGTGTGCATTTCTTCTTTTTTTCATCTGCAAAGAAAGCCACGCTGCAGTCAAAAGGACCCTGAAACTCCAGTCCTTACACTTCACAATTTTTACTGAAGGAATATGTTGACAGTGTGTTTTCATTCCACAATTATAGACAAATTTGTATGGGACCATGATGAGAATTATGTCAGTGGCAAGGTTATTTAGAAGAAAACAATATGGATGATTAACGTGAATTCAGATATTATGCTGGGATTACAAGTGTCATGGATACAACTTAACGTCTGCAGAACAGCTGTTAGAATATGAAAATTCAGTGAATCTTTCACAGTAGTTCATAAGTGTAAACTGTTTGATATCAGATTCTTTCTAACTGAAAGATAAGAAAACAAATTGCAGTAAAAAGTAAGTACACATACAGGATGCGCATGAAGAAAGAAACAGATGTACTCTTCCAAAACATTAAAGAATGGTTCATCAAAAATAAAATGAATGAAGAAAAAACACAACATCTGATATGCACCCTTAACAACATCGGATGCCATGATAACATGGAGGCTGTCAAACTGTTGGGCTTCATGATAGTCAGGAAACTAACAATGAACGAACACACCATGTATGTATGCTCCAAGCTCTCCTGTGTAATATACCTTCTGAGGAGGTTAAAAGGTGTACTGAGTGACCAGTATCTTATGCCCGGTTCCATAGCCACATCAATTATGGCCTACTGTTATGGGAACATTCTGCAGGTTGTAAGGATGTGCTAATTCTACAGAAAAAAGCTCTCAGAATAATCACATCAAGCAAAAGACAGGAGCACTACAGGCCTATATTCAAGCATTTAGGAATTATGACAGTCTTCAGCCAGTACGTGTTTTTCTGTCTCAGCAGTGTGAAATAAAACCAAAGAGTCTTCAGCATGAAGCAAGATAGGCTACACACAATCACAATACCCGCAACAAGAGGAGCATCAAAATACCCGGGTGTTGGCTGACGGGAATGCAAGACAGTTTTCCAGTGGTTGCTCTAAAGATGTTCAACTCACTGCCTCAAGAAGTGCAATCCCTGCCACTAGGAACATTCAGAAGGAGAGTAGCGCAGGACCTGAAGGAATGTCCATTGTACTCCATTGGTGAATTCTTTAATAGTGACCAAAGTGAATGAACAAACAAACATTGTTTCTATTAGGCCTAAGTATAAATGTCTTAATTTTGTGAATATTTTTTTAAATGTATATACGTAATTAATCTTGACGCAGTCAGTCCAGTCATGACTGGTAAACGACACAGATCTAGTAATAAGGTAATAAATAAGGCAACAGCTCACTTGAGTTGGCCTATGGAACATTCACTGATAAAAAGTAGCTTGATACCATCAAAACCCAGGCAATGGGATGTACAAGGAAATGGGTTCAACTGAAATAATTAAATCAGTCACTTTTCTAAAGCTGCCTGTAAGATTTACTTCAAGGGGAGGTAAGAAAAACCCATTTAGATGCGAGAACAAGATAGGAAAAGTGCTTAATTCATTAAAGGCTGTAATTTACAATAAAGAAATAAAGTTACTTCTTGAATATCATGAAGTACGTGGTACCACATTTCGTTATGTGTAGGTTACGAGTAAAGCACATATTTCTGTTCTATCCATCAAATTTATTTTGAATGCAATACATAAAAGAATACATGCTGTACGAGATAATGGAAATTGTCATTGAAATTTAGTATTAAACCTATGATCGGTCTAAGTTTGGTTGTGAAAATCGTGTTGGTTTCGCGTTAAAAGATGAAATACTGATGAGATTTCATGACTAATAGCTCTGGTTATATTTGCTGCCTGTCAGTATTCATTTATTGTGGGTATTAGAAAGCTGCCTTCCTTTACCCTTTTCCTGGATACGAAAATTATTAAATGTTAAGTTGTACATAAAAAGAGAGAGAGAGAGAGAGAGAGAGAGGATTGTGTGTGTGTGAACCAACTGTACAGTACTTACAACAATGAAACAAAATTTACTGTGATGAGTAATTAATTTACTCCACTGTTTCCGGTGATTCCAAAACACATTCTGTCGTTATTGTGTATTTGTATTCCTCTTTGCGATGGAGAATGGCGACGATCTTTATGATCTCCATTGGCTGTGGGTTGAAGCTAGTGGACTCAGTACCTACATTTAGATTTACACAGACAGATAGAAAATTCTTTCTCCTGAATGTACCCCAACAGTTTCTTCTGTCTCAGGCAGCATCATGACAACACTCGTGTAAGACCTAAGACGGATATTTCACAGTCAAACTTCTTTGACAAAGGTAGTGTAATACAATAGCAATATTCTCTGGCTCTCTTTTCTTACAAAATGTACGGACACCTTTCACGCAGCGTCTGCTGGGAGTAATCACCGCTTCTCTCGCGATCTGCATTTGTTGCGCTACGGTGCACACACGGTACATCGCTTGGCCTAACTGCCGTTTACATTGAATCGATGAAAACAAAATGTAATTCCTCTGTGCATTGTATCACTGTTTTTGCCGATATAACAAATGCCAACTTCTGAGGATAAGTAAAACATTACTTATGGTTGTGTAAATAAATAGCTTGACTGCTATGGTATCGCAAAAACGAACTTAAAAATATATCCGCAGGCAAGGAGTTCTCAGGAATTTCATAGTAACTGTATGCTACACGTGCAGTTTATCAAAAGGGTTGTCAATTATTGATTTAGCGCAGAACGAAAGCAGAGTGGGGCGCTGAGAGCCGTGGCGGACCTGTTCGTTTGACCCGCTTTGCCGCGGGGATGTATGTTTCACGAGATGAAAGAGCATAAATCAGACCATACACGTGAGCGGCATTTCAGCTCTCCAATAATTTACGGCTTTGCGAATGAAAATGTTATGTTGACTATCCGTCAGATTTCCTCACATATTTCAAGATTAAATATAAGTTGCTAGAAGTCTACTGCCTCTCGTCTGACACCACGAAATGAGACCGAGCCCTTTGACTGCTACCCAGTACTTTTTAGTATTCGTTCCAGTTAATGTTTTGATATGGTTACTCCCACCTCTCGCAGAAGGTCTGTGTACGAGCAGACGCCTAGTCCAAAAAGAGCCGGTTGAATGTGTTCGAGCGCTGCCGAATACGGAAAGTTCCTCCTATTCCTCCAGGCAATAATTCCAACCGATCTGATTGCATTTTGTCCCACTGTACCAGTAACTTCCTCGGTCTGAGGCATTAGCCGGACTGATTCACACTATAGCCATATACTCCTTCGATGTGCACATCCAGCTTTGGTTGGCACTTCTGGCTGATGATAAAGAAGGCACACAGCAAACCTCAAAGTTGTTCTTTCTTACCTCTGAACTTTAATTCCCTTTCCAAATTCCTACTCGGTTTCCTTTACTGCTTGAATGGTGTTAGGGTTGCCAGTTTCTGCAACACTCCAGATTGGAACGACAATGATAACTCCAAATTTTAAACCGGATCAGGTGTTATTCTATTAGAGGAAGGACATATGCAATTTAGTAACCATAAAACTTTTTTGAAATCTTTTTAGTGTAAAATACGGTATTAATAATTTTGAATATAAATACTGTAGAGCATATTTAAGCACTTTCAAAATATTCAAAATGTTAATTATCGTGTGAGTATATTATCTCATCGTGAGGCTAATCTCTGACAAAATTGGACGTATCTATTTCTTTTGCTTTAGTCAAAAAATTCTTCTCATGCTTAACTTCAAGAAAAAAAATCCTGACAACTGTACCGGTAACTATGTGCTGCAACTTAACGCATTTCGCCATTAAAGTGTTGTTACTGATGCGTGCTAACCGTGGATGTACCTCCTCTTGTCTTTCTAGATGAAAACATAGCCGTTTAACTTGGTTAGCAAGTTAAATAGTCCATATTACTTCGATTTTAATTGTATTCGTACAACAAACGTCGACTATCGATCGTTGACGATTGACCATTGACGTCAACAGTCTACATGTAATTGCCGTTGATTCTGACTTACAGTTCGTATTGGTTCGTTTAAATAAAATCTCATTCACTGATATCATAACTTTTCAAATTTCAAGGTACTGTTTGGTAGTACATAGATTGTATTCTTTAAGGTACATAGACAGCTGACTTACGCTACAATTTAAATAACGCACTTTCAAACTTAAATGGGCTGTCTAATGACAAATGAGTTTTGTGATACAACTTACAGCAATACCGACAAACGCGTTACAAGATAAATTCAACTTCAATATATTGACCAACGACATACTGAGACACCGATGTAGTTTCCGTAATTGAGTTGTACGAAAAGGATAAATTAACGGAAAAATATTAAATGCGGGTTTTTACCGTCTCGTGCTTAGTTAGTTTTGTGTTCCATGGATCATTTGCCGATAAATTATAATGATGTGGAACGAGTCATTTTTACATACACATAACAACCTAAGTTTTAAATGTGGCTGATGATGAACATTTATAAAGTCTTTTTTAAATATCTACAGATGTGTTTAAATAATTCCTACCCACCGCATTTTATACATTACACTAATAGAAATTCCTCTACAAAATAGGTGTCAAGGAGTATCTGTCTTAGTTTGTTTTCAGATTTTACTTTGTTATCTATCAGACATTTTATATCACTGGGCAAGCGATCAAGACTTTTTGTTGCAGCATTATGCACTCCTTTTTGTTCTACCGACAATCTTAATGTAGAGCAATGAATGTCATTTTTGTTCTGGTATTGCAATTATGTACATCATTGCTTCTCTTGAACTGTAAGGTATTATTTGCAACAAACTTCAGGAGGGAATAAATATACTGTGAAGCAGTAATCAGAATGCTCAACTCCTTAAATAAATGTCTACACGGTGGTCGTGTGTGTGCGCCACATATTACTCTTGCAGCACGATTTCGAGCAATGAGGACTTCCTTTCTTAAGGTGAGTTACCGCAAAACATTATTCCTTATGACATTATTTAATGAAACTGTGCAAAATATGTCGGCTTACTAATTTGTCTCTCCCCAAATATTGCGATGATTCTAAGTGCAAATACGGCTGAACTAAGTTGTTTTGGGAGTTCCAAAAGGTGCTGTTAACCAATGTACGAGAAATGTCTTTAGTATATAACTGGCAAACCTATTCAACGCACAGATTGAATAACGTCGGGGATAAGCTACAACCCGGTCTCAGAAATATTTGCGATTGTTGCCTTATGGAATCGGAAAATTGTTTCTTCAACATTGACAAATTCAACTAATTAACGAGAAAAATTATTTTCGATGTTATTTGGCACTTAGAAACAATAAGACATAAAGATAAAATTATAAGGTATATATACTAAGATGGTCCGAAAGAACGGATACCATCTTAGTATATATATATATATAGTTAAGGCTCACCAGCCATTTGACAATCTTCTTCTTCTGTGCGAATGCACAAACAGTGCCCGAACTCTTACGGGAATCGGCAACGCGCCGCGAGTAATGAGTATAACGGGCGGGGGCACTACGAATGTAGTGCGGGACAATACGTTGAGAATGTGGGTTTCGCGGGAGGCGTGCCAAAGATAAATCCCTGCAGTCGCGCTATCCTCTGTGCCCTCGGTGTCTCAGATGGACAAAGCGTTTGCCATGTAAGCAGGAGATCCCGGGTTCGAGTCCCGATCGGGACACACATTTTCATCTGTTCAGCCGGCACGGTAGCTCAGCGTGTTCGGTCAGAGGGTAACGTGCCCTCTGTAATAATAAAAAAAAAACACTGAGTTAACAGATCAACAACGAACTTAAATGGATGTCTTACGACGTCCGCTCCGAGCAGATACAACGAACTAAAGCGAAAAAAAAGATGGATAGAGCGTCTGCCATGTAAGCAGGAGATCCCGGGTTCGAGTCCCGGTCGGGGCACACATTTTCATCTGTCCCCGTTGACGTATGTCAACGCCTGTAAGCAGCTAAGGGTGTTCATTTCATTGTAAAATTATAAGGTACTGTTCACAACCATCTAAATACTGCTTGATGTGTTTAATACATATTTTCTCGAGGAAATGAATATAGACACTTTCAAATGTATGGACGGCGCTTTACCTTACCATTGTGGTGTTGAGAATTTGACAGTCGACTTTTGTCGTTGGCATACATTATGAATTTTGCTTTGGTCATTAATAAACAGTATTATTGTGACTTATTCCTACAAACTGTTACTCTATTTCGATTCTTTTGTAGAAACGATGGTCCCTCATAACCTTACGTCCACCGTTCAGGTGCGAAACCACAGAAGAAAGCTTTCACAACAAACGCAAATTTGGCTTCGACGTATAAACGAAAACGGCAATATGAGGCGCTGCAATATATTCAGTTGCCACGTACCAGAAGAGACAAGAAATTCGGTCGTGAAGAAGGGCCTTTAAGGAGTCACGAGGCTGAGTGTCGTTTGGCAAGGCACCGCGTTGAGCGCGTGGCGCTGGGGTTCGTCCTCGACTGAGCAGCTGTCTGCAGGGTGGAATTGATCACCGGCCTGTGCCACGTGGTGCATGGCGCTCTGCCAATTACCGCCACATCTCGGGTTCATAAGCGCGCGAGGGTGGCCTGGAAGCCCGCCAAGGGCGCGCGCCTCCTCACAGCACGTCCCGCTTTGATACTGCGGCGCTCGCAGTACCAACCAGAGGGACAGTCTTCCAACTCAAAACTTCCTCCATTATGGCCGTTTCCATAGTCCGCGTTCTTCGCTACGCGTGTCAGCGTACTTTCTTAGGTCTCTTTAGCGAATCTATATGCACAATTTAACCGCGCGACAAACTGGTAGACACCGTTCGAAGATTGATTTGAACAGCACGTTCTTTCCTTAGGTGTGGTTGTAGCGGATGTAAAGATTATATCATTTCAGCAGTAATATCGAGAGGAAATGTAAATGAAGCTCAGGGACACAGAAGGTGGTAGCTTATGACCAACGCTTACTGGAAATTCTTCGTTTACATTGAAAAATTGCAAATCCCAATACCTAGCATGAAGGATGTTCCGTAGGTTACCGCGAACTTTCGCCCTAGA
The DNA here is from genome assembly GCF_023864345.2 of Schistocerca serialis cubense. Taxonomy (NCBI): domain Eukaryota; kingdom Metazoa; phylum Arthropoda; class Insecta; order Orthoptera; family Acrididae; genus Schistocerca; species Schistocerca serialis. Next base: position 579,829,002 of record NC_064643.1, read on the forward strand.
AAGATATGCCGATTCTTTCTGCGGTACAGGATGTCTATGGACAATTTCGTGTGGCCAGAAACCGCCTGTCCTCCTTCCCCCAGCAGTCCCAAGAAGGAAAGTAATCACTGGTGGAATATACTAGTTATCAGGTTAGAGTTTCGTACTTTTTCGTAATATTCAGGAAAATTGCGCTACGAACCACCACATTTCACACGAAAACAAAGGATAATCAGCGCCTGCAGTATTGATCCTGCTGGGTATAAAAGAGGAGAAGATCAAGAAGGGGAAAAAAAGGAGGAGGAGGAGGAAGATGAGTGCAATAATTACATTCCATCTTTCTTTGCATAGTGATGAGAGTCCCATACATAACAAGATGTTAGAAACTCAAAATATAAGAATAAGTTGTCGACATGCTTCCTGCCTCGCGGTCAAACGGTAGTCTCCGAAAAAGTGTCAGTATCAAGGAATGAGGTTCCATTTTCCAACAGAATACAACAGTGGAGATAAAAGGCAAGAATCATTCACAAATTTATCATGTCAGTGTCATTCGTATCAATTGGCACTAGACGGGATATCGGTGAGTGTTGCATCACGATCTGGCGAGATGTAAGTAATTATTGTGTGAGGATGTGAGATTTGTTCATTTCTTGACAGAAGAACGTATATACAGGTCAAAAATACAGACAGAAGATTTTATACAAAAAACACAAGGTAAGTTATTTCAGTGGTTTACGAATTCACATGTCGCGCTGGAACAGTCACCTAGAATAAATTTATGTTTTGTTAATATTGTTAATATGTTTTCTCTAGTGTGATGCGTTCTGTCTTTAGGGTCCACATGTTTATAAATGCAAATGTAACTACGAGAAATTTCCAAATTTCTGGAGGATATGAAACTATACTGAGTCTGTAATTGTTGTATCCTAGAAGTTGTTGCAATAGGTTTAGGAAACGAACGAAGTGACATAAATCTCCGTATAATAGGTAGCTAGCTATTGAGGATTTTTGTAATGCGCTTGCGTTTCCTCGGAGCCACAATCAGGAATTTTAATTAATAGGGATTTATGAAGCTTCATTTCGCAACAACGCTCGTTATTGATACTCCTGGCAGTAATCGCAACACTGATGAGCGAATCAACAATAAAGAAAATTATAAAGCTACAGTATTTTGTTTGGTGTGTTTCCGGTTGACACTTGCGCGAGTTGTGTCTGCTTGTGAAACGTCCACTGGAGGAAGCGTTTAGCCGTTAACTCTTGAGGCAGCTTGGAGGGTAAGCTCTCAAGCTGTGAACTTGGAGGTCGCCGAGATCTGTCAGCACGCTCTCCTTCCCCGGCAACTTCCTATCACGTGTAATCTTTGAAGTCCCGGCCGCGGACAGACTTGCAAGCAGCTGCAGCCGACGGCACGGGCATTTCCAGAACGTGCGACAGCTAATGCACGGCTCCGTGCAATATTCACAGGATCTTGAATAAATAACGCTATTTACGCTTTCATTATACTGTACAAACAACTACTTATTAACTGCCCCAGTATATTTACATTATATATTATTAAAATGCATATCTGCCTCTCCGGAGAATTGTAGAAGAGTTTTTGAATTTACTTCACGACGTACTTTGCAGATTATTACGATATTTAATATTAATGAGACCGAAGGAAGTTTAATTTCCTAAAGCCCTCTCCTGGTGTGCCGTTCCTTTCTTTCGCTGGTGAACCTGTCGTATGTAATTGAAACTTTGTCCTAGGTTTCCGCCCACACCGAAGCAGCCGTTCCTCTAGAGCGAGTTCTTTTCCTTTTATAATTTAATCTCTATTTCCTGAAGAAGGGACTAAGCTTTTAAACTAAATGCAAACTTAGTAAGTACTGTGATTATTTCGATCAGTGAATGCGTATTGATAGCAGAAATATTTACTGATTCAAGTATTTTCGACGTTGTAGTGTGATATACATTTTGTAATTACAAATGGAAACATTATGTTATTTATTTTTCGTCGTAATATAGGCAACTGCTTTTACTTTACGCTAAGAAAATATCTTTGCTGCACGAGGAATGTTTGAGAATGCTTTGTGATTGACTTCCGCCGCTTATAACCACAATGGACTCTGCAGGTGACGAATGGGAACCAGTTTACGATTACTAGCCAAGTGGGCAGTTCTGTTCTAAATGTGGGGTTGGAAAGTCTGATGAAGGACTCTCAAGTACTCCATACGTAAAGTTATATTAATGTTTTCTAAGAAATGTAGGATTAGAAGCTGGTGCTGGATAAATATTTAAAACTGATTAACTTCAAACAGCATTGTTGGCTGCCAGTAATGTGAGCACAGAACTTTTATTTAAATCCATCATCAAGATGAACCGTTATAATTTCAATTGTTTCTTCGATTCAATAATAACTAATCTGATTTTAAACTTGTCGGGTTTCGTTTAAATAGTCTGCATTTATTTCCAACCCATACACCCTAACACGGAATTCTGCATTTGAGCGCACTGCTTATTACGTAGAGAAGGGACCAAAATCAATCCAACTGCTTAGCAGCTGTTGAGCTTGCTATTGCTTTGCTCTCACTGTCCCTAATAATAGTCCGTACTGGCCACAGTATCACAGTGCCTCTATTGGTACTGTTCGGAATTCAATTAAGAAACTGTAGTATAAATATCAGCTGATACAATTTTTCCAACATTTTTCCGCAGTGTTGATAAAATTTACCTATTCTGCTATCAATATTTTACAGTCCACCACTTGGATGATGGAAATGTTTCTTGATTCATCCACTGTTTGTAAAATGGCAAGTATGCGTGGAAAGTCTCCGTGTAGCAGAGGTGACATCATAAGTAAAATGTTTCGGGGTAAAGTATCTCTCACTAACATCGAAGGTTTTCATACTGTAACATACAGTTTCCAGCACGAAACATAGTACATCTTAATGTATACAATCATTAAGAAGTAGAACTAAAAATAATGATGAGAGAGGCGGTAAAATAATCCTGTAGTCGCGGGAGGCAGGAACAGAACATTTAAACAAAAATATCGAGTGGGACACGTGGTGATTTTGGGGGGAAACTTCAGTAATTACCGAAAATGAAGAAATTTGTGTTAATAAATTAGAATAACGCTGACTATTTCATAGACTGGTGAAAAGGAGTTCACTTTGCAATGTGTCCCTCAGTGCTCAGTTACTTACCTTGAGGGCGTAGTGCCGACATAGTGGCTTATAGGCGTTCGTACCGCAGATGAGTACGCGGTCATCGTCAATTTTCGCCAGGACTCGGATGTAGTTCTGGCAGTCGTCCTGAAACACAAAAATTCGTTAAATTAGTTGAGCGAAAAGAATAAAGGCGTCAGAACACCGAATAAGACCAACTTAATACAATATAAATAGAAGGCGGATATTTCATTAAGTGAAAAATATTTCCGGGAGACATGGTCTTCAATATATGCAACGGCTTGGAACGACGAAACATAATAATACCTAAAACTTGTAAACAGTTTCTTGAGGTGAGTATGTCTATATTTATGATCAGAAATGATTCTTATGAAAGAGATGAAAGTTATGAGTGCCGTGTTAACAATGCTAATGGCTTTCTTAAAACTTTTCCCCTATTACTGACTTTATTTACATTTCTACATCTAAAACAATGATGTGATATAGGGGCTAAGGCTTTCTTTCTTTGTGTAGGTTCCATTACCACTGCTGTAGTGCAGTTGTTGCAATGCTCAAGAATACCGTAACGCTCACAAATCAGAAGAAAGTCAAGGCGGTCCCCTGTTCTCATGATAACAGATAATCGTGAGGAGGAAATTTCAGGCAGGGTGGGCAAAGATGACGTCCAGTGACGTAAGTAGTAAATCGCTGAATGATGAGTTCAAGATTGCGGGTTCTGTCATGCAATTACCGAGGAATGGCTGGCCTTTATCTTAGGAAGTGACCCACTCTGTCGTGCATCATGCGAATGAAAGATTCTAAAAGCATTCCGTGCCTGATAAATTAAACGAACGTTTCTTACCACATTTAGAGTAAAAACTTTATATTCAGAACGAAAGTGGCAAAACAGGTAGGATTATAACGTAAAAACAACCGTGATGGCAGAAGTGAAACCACTGGAAGAACAGAAGGCAAACTTGATGAAAAGATGAACTGATACTATACGGAAAGAGAACAGAAGATAAGAAAGAACAGACATGTTCAGATGTATTACTAAGGAAAATGTTGAAAAACATATATGCAATCAAAGCAGCACTTCTCATACGCCGTGTATCTTATAGCAGCACTAGTATAGATGCTGTATTTTCTCTTTTGTGTTCAATATTTCGTTGTTTATAGGTTTCAGTTTTCGTTTGGAGAATTTTTTTCTGTGACTACCTCCCCCCCCCCCCCCCTTCCACTTACACGTCTGATTTTTAATATTTCATACACAAAATGGGCTAAATTTAAAAATTTGATACGCTGGCATAATCTAGTCACTAAGAGTTATAGTCTTGTGTTAAAGAGTCAACACAGTAAGTCAATTATTACAGTTAGGAACTGTATATATGTCCGGACACAGCATAACACCCGGCGCGCATAATTACACCAAAAGTACTCAGACATAGTTGAGAACGAAAGCATTCAGCAACTTCCAACAAACTTTACACACAGTTTCAAACCTTTGCGAAACTTTTTTTCTCGCTAACAGCCTCTTCACAGAATTATGTAAGGAAATGAATTATCACTTTCTACATTTTCGCTGTTCATGGAATAAAATTGCAGCATTAGGCATAACGCTGTAATTTATTACTTCTTTACTACTGTTGCGTACATAGTTCCGCGTAGTCAGCGCGTACACAACTTTCCCACTAGAGCGCGCCCCACTAAGCGCAACAGCGCAGGCGCAGCGCTCGTCCGTCTCCGCACTACGAGATGGCGCTGCGTTAGAGACGGAATAAATTCTGCTTCCGCTGATCCGCGTAATAATATGTAATGCAGCCAATGAGATTGCTGCTAACGTAGAACCTTTTCTCCTCGCGGATCACACTCGTGCAGTGATACCTGAACGCGCGAGGTATTATAACTACTGTACAGACCTCTGATTAGTCAGTCTGCACCAGTCTGTACCAGTCTGCATTAGTCTGCATTTTTCTCTACCAGTCTATAGTCAAGTTTCAGTCTGCGCCTAATAAGATTACCATATTCCTGTACATAGCCATGAAGATAAATGAATAGACACTTTGTCAAGTATCAGAGATATGTGAGAATAAGATTAACGTACCAAGACCAAAGGAGCTTCAGACTGTCAATTGTAAACAGCCTCCAGAATCAAGTTACGTAATGTCTATGCTTTTTATTACTTTAATAAATGTGTGAAAATTAATCAAGTTCTGTTTAAAGTTTGTCACCGTCAATCTGCTACTCTAAGTGTGCAAGTGGCATTTCTATCATCTGACCTAACGGCAGAAGATAAAACACGCCACGATAAGACCACCATGTCCGCATCTCGTGGTCGTGCGGTAGCGTTCTCGCTTCCCACGCCCGGGTTCCAGGGTTCGATTCCCGGCGGGGTCAGGGATTTTCTCTGCCTCGTGATGACTGGGTGTTGTGTGTTGTCCTTAGGTTAGTTAGGTTTAAATAGTTCTAAGTTCTAGGGGACTGATGACCATAGATGTTAAGTCCCATAGTGCTCAGAGCCATTTGAACGATAAGACCACGAGACATATTGCTGACACTCGGCTACTTCGTTAGAGCGACAAGTCAAATAATCTGATGGTGTGTGTACCGAAGGTCTTACAGTACGCACACCGCAACTACTAACTCCATTAGCAACACATTTTGCAAACAGTACCCACATGTACCACTGAATGTACTTCCAAACTTATATAATTGTATGACAGTTTTTTTAGTCTAGTATTTATTAGAGGAACGCTTTACAATGATCGCCAAGTCCCATCCGCTGGCGGTCGGTTTCGAAAACTGACATATTTGGCTTCCTGGGAATGTAGGGTGATTAACTCTCAAACGCTCCTGATGAAATCTGCGATGTTTCGGTTTGATTTCTGCAGTGATTTACATAGCGTGCTTGCTCATGCAGCTCAAATGTTACATTCATCGCGTGATTAACATGGATATTGTCGGGAAGTTCTCCTGTTTAGTACCCATCCGCTGGCTGTAAAAGTTTTCTGTGCCGTGGCTAAGTCTAGCGTCGGTCACAGTGGTTAACATCGTTAATAATTATAATGTTTATCGCTTTATGTGTCCAGCATCAGTAACAATTCACCATGCCATCAGGCTAAGTCATACATACAATTATTATTGTAGTTTCTTTGCTCCAATACTTCACATACGTTGTAATTTATCCTTTCTTCCAGCTTCTGATACCCTGTTCCCTTTTGTTCTTTCTCTTGCATGTCCTATTATTAACGAAAAAGTGATTTTTTATTCTTAATATGTTTTATTATGCTCAGTGCCAGAGTATTAAACTGAATGAAAGGATTCAGTTCGCCGACTAGTTGTCAACTTTCTACTTCCACTCCACATGGCTACTCTGTAAATCACACTTAAGTGCCTGGCAGAGGTCTCATCGAATCATCTTCACACTAAATTTCTATTATTCAAGTCTCGAACAGTGCGCGGATAAAAACGAACACCTACATTTTCCCAGGCGAGCACTAATTTCCCTTATTTTATTATGATGATCGTTTCTCCCTGTGTAGGTCGGCATCAACAAAATATTTTCGTGTTCGGAGGAGAAAGCTGGTGATTTAAATTTCGTGAGAAGACTCCGCCGCAACGAGAAACGCCTTTGTTTTAATGATGTCCACTCCACATACTGTATCATGTCCGTGATACTCACTTCCCTGTTTTGTCGATAATACAAAACATATTGACCTTCTTTGAACTTTCTCGATGTACTCCTTAATCTCACCTGATAAGGATCCCAGACCACGCAATAGCGCTCTAACAGAGGAGACAGTCTCTTTAGCAGATCTGTTGCATCTTCTAAGTATACTGCCAATAAAACACAGTCTCTGGTTAGCCTTCCCCACAGCATTTTCTGTGTGTTCTTTCCAGTTCAGGTTGTTCTTAATTGTAATTCCTCGGTAATTAACTGAATTTACGACTTTTAGATTTGTTTGATTTATCGTGTAATTGTAGGTTAACGGTTTCATTTTAGCACTCATGTTTCTGAAGAAGAGAAATTTGTTAACATCCAGTATTGATTTAACTGTAAGGAAGTCATTTCTGAAAGTATTTGTATGGAGTGTAGCCATGTATGGAAGTGAAACATGGACGATAAATAGTTTGGACAAGAAGAGAATAGAAGCTTTCGAAATGTGGTGCTACAGAAGAATGCTGAAGATTAGATGGGTAGATCACATAACTAATGAGGAAGTATTGAATAGGATTGGGGAGAAGAGAAGTTTGTGGCACAACTTGACCAGAAGAAGGGATCGGTTGGTAGGACATGTTCTGAGGCATCAAGGGATCACCAATTTAGTATTGGAGGGCAGCGTGGAGGGTAAAAATCGTAGAGGGAGACCAAGAGATGAATACACTAAGCAGATTCAGAAGGATGTAGGTTGCAGTAGGTACTGGGAGATGAAAAAGCTTGCACAGGATAGAGTAGCATGGAGAGCTGCATCAAACCAGTCTCGGGACTGAGGACCACAACAACAACAACATAGATGACCTCACACTTTCCATTATTTAGGGTCGACTGCCAATTTTCGTATCATACAGATATGTTATCTGTGTCATTTTGCAGTTGGTTTTGATCTTCTGATGACTGTAGTAGACGATAAAAGACGGCATCCTCTACAAACAACCTAAGACAGCTGCCCAGATTGTCTCCTAAAGTAATTATATAGATAAGGAACATCAGAGGGCCTATAACACTATCTTGGGGAACGTCAGAAATCACTTCCGGTTTATTTGATTACCTTCCGTCAGTTACTAAGAACTGCGACTCTCTGACAGGAAATCGCGAATCCAGCCCCATAACTGAGACGATATTCCATAAGCACGCAATTTCATGTGTTGCTCGCGGTACCTTAAAATATTTGGCTAACAAACCTAAAATAAAGAAAAACGACATTCCGTTTGTAGAGACGGAGACTGACGTGTTGTACTTCCTCGTGATGACTGGGTGTTGTGTGATGTCCTTAGGTTAGTTAGGTTTAAGTAGTTCTAAGTTCTAGGGAACTGATGACCATAGATGTTAAGTCCCATAGTGCTCAGAGCCATTTGAACCATTTTGACGTGTTGTAAATGGTTATTTTTTATTTTTGACTCAAATTCTTTTTTATGATACGATGATCACGGGTTTCGGCCTTTAGAGGCCATCTTCAGATGCTGTGGGCGGCGTCGGATGAGCAACTACACGTGCAGTACATGCTGGCTCCGACTACCACCAACAGTGCCGATCCCGTAGAATAAATTGGCAGAAGGCGAAGGAGGAGAACAGGAGAAATTCATTTGGATCAATGAAGGTACATCAAGTCATACACTCCTGGAAATTGAAATAAGAACACCGTGAATTCATTGTCCCAGGAAGGGGAAACTTTATTGACACATTCCTGGGGTCAGATACATCACATGATCACACTGACAGAACCACAGGCACATAGACACAGGCAACAGAGCATGCACAATGTCGGCACTAGTACAGTGTAGATCCACCTTTCGCAGCAATGCAGGCTGCTATTCTCCCATGGAGACGATCGTAGAGATGCTGGATGTAGTCCTGTGGAACGGCTTGCCATGCCATTTCCACCTGGCGCCTCAGTTGGACCAGCGTTCGTGCTGGACGTGCAGACCGCGTGAGACGCCGCTTCATCCAGTCCCAAACATGCTCAATGGGGGACAGATCCGGAGATCTTGCTGGCCAGGGTAGTTGACTTACACCTTCTAGAGCACGTTGGGTGGCACGGGATACATGCGGACGTGCATTGTCCTGTTGGAACAGCAAGTTCCCTTGCCGGTCTAGGAATGGTAGAACGATGGGTTCGATGACGGTTTGGATGTACCGTGCACTATTCAGTGTCCCCTCGACGATCACCAGTGGTGTACGGCCAGTGTAGGAGATCGCTCCCCACACCATGATGCCGGGTGTTGGCCCTGTGTGCCTCGGTCGTATGCAGTCCTGATTGTGGCGCTCACCTGTACGGCGCCAAACACGCATACGACCATCATTGGCACCAAGGCAGAAGCGACTCTCATCGCTGAAGACGACACGTCTCCATTCGTCCCTCCATTCACGCCTGTCGCGACACCACTGGAGGCGGGCTGCACGATGTTGGGGCGTGAGCGGAAGACGGCCTAACGGTGTGCGGGACCGTAGCCCAGCTTCATGGAGACGGTTGCGAATGGTCCTCGCCGATACCCCAGGAGCAACAGTGTCCCTAATTTGCTGGGAAGTGGCGGTGCGGTCCCCTACGGCACTGCGTAGGATCCTACGGTCTTGGCGTGCATCCGTGCGTCGCTGCGGTCCGGTCCCAGGTCGACGGGCACGTGCACCTTCCGCCGACCACTGGCGACAACATCGATGTACTGTGGAGACCTCACGCCCCACGTGTTGAGCAATTCGGCGGTACGTCCACCCGGCCTCCCGCATGCCCACTATACGCCCTAGCTCAAAGTCCGTCAACTGCACATACGGTTCACGTCCACGCTGTCGCGGCATGCTACCAGTGTTAAAGACTGCGATGGAGCTCCGTATGCCACGGCAAACTGGCTGACACTGACGGTGCACAAATGCTGCGCAGCTAGCGCCATTCGACGGCCAACACCGCGGTTCCTGGTGTGTCCGCTGTGCCGTGCGTGTGATCATTGCTTGTACAGCCCTCTCGCAGTGTCCGGAGCAAGTATGGTGGGTCTGACACACCGGTGTCAATGTGTTCTATTTTCCATTTCCAGGAGTGTATTTTCCTATATACGCCACTATTCTAGCATCGTTTTAATTTTCATGTCTACTTTGCTGCCGCAAAAACTATCTGTAGTTTCCCTTTAGAGATTTAAACACTGGATGTAAGCATTCACTTGTATAACGCTTAACTGGAATTAGTTCATACAACTGGCATATAAAAACTAGTCTGGAACAGATGTTTTATGTCTGAATTTCGGCGTTAGCTTTCAGATTACAAACTGTGAACAAGTTTGACGCACGCAGTGGATGAAATTAAAAGATTTAACAAATCACGAAACACCCGTAGCAAAATCCAGACGAAAAATTCTTTTAAAATTACCTTTGCACAAGAATTTGTATACAGAGCGAATATCCGGAATATCAAGGGACAGTGGCAGCAGCTGTGAGACAGCTTGACTCAGGAGAGGTTCGACCGGGTTTATCACACCCATTCTAGCGACTCAGTGCGTGCATCCAGATCAGAGGGGTTGCCAAGTCGTACTGACAAGGGGGCTCATAGTGCCACGTTCTTTGTAATTTTGACTCGATAATGTAATCGCTGAAATAACATCATACCCTCTCTACTGGTAAAGTTTCACTTCGTTCCCTCCTCCCATTCTGGATGCTTCACTTTTTCTTTTCTTCAGGCAATGTACATGCTAGCCAATGGCCTTTCTGTAATAGCAGCACCGATTCTCTTCAAATCACCGAAGGTAAGCGCTGTAGGGCTAGGCTAGCATTTGGACGGGTGACCGTCTGGGTCTACCGAGCGCTGTTGGCAAACGGGGAGCACTCAGCTCTCTTGAGTCCAGTTGAGAAGCAACTTGATTGAGAGGTAGCTGATCCGGTGACAAGAACTGACAACGCCTAGAGAGCAGTTTGCTGGCCACATGCCCCCCCCCCCCCCCCCATATCCCCCATATCCACATCGGCTGAGGATGACACGGTGGTCGGTCGGTACTGTTAGGCCTTCCGAGGGCTGTTCCTGCAGAGCGAGAGAGAGAGAACATGCTGCTTGCAAACTATATTCCTGGCTTTTTCTACGTGCAGAATCCAACCTGTTTACCAGTACTGTTTAGTTTAACTTCTTATGGAACTTGGAATCGTTGAAGAGTTTTCAGTTTTCACTAGCTCCAGGTCGGTGGGTATTATGCACCTCATAGAGCATTCAGTGCACAAAAGTGGGACAAAACACGGAAACGCCGCGAAAAATGCGTGCTTGAACATACTGGGTGTTCCTGTCCCATGATGTGGTGTGCTAAGTAATGATTGATATGATTGTGAATTATTAATACGACATTTTCCATTGGTTAACATATTTGAACTACATTTGACCAGGTATTTGTATTTTTGCGCAGGTCCGGTTTGATTGAAGACCAATGTTTTGTGTGATATCATTGTGATCCAGGGCATCATGCTGACGATTGAACAAAGAGTGTTTCTTGTGGAGCATCTGTTCCGCAATGCAGACAAGTTTATCTCAGCAATAGAAGCTGTATTTGCAGCGAAGTTCCCAGGAGTGAAGATGCCTAAGCGCAATGCTGTACGGAACCTCGTCACCAAGTTTCGAAAGGTTGGTTGGTTGGTTTTGGGGGAAGAGACCAAACAGCGAGGTCATCGGTCTCATCGGATTAGGGAAGGACAGGGAAGGAAGTCGGCCGTGCCCTTTCAGAGGAACCATCCCGGCATTTGCCTGGAGCGATTTAGGGAAATAACGGAAAACCTAAATCAGGAAGGCCGGACGCGGGATTGAACCGTCGTCCTCCCGAATGCGAGTTCAGTGTGCTAACCACTGCGCCACCTCGCTCGGTCAAGTTTCGAAAGACCGGAAGCGTTCATATAGCTCCAAAATCAGGCAGCCCATCCACATCAGACGAAAAGGTGGTGGAGGTGGAAGACACGATGCTGTAAAGTCCAAATAAATCGGTTAGACGACTAGTTCTGCAGGCCCACGTGTGAGTTCCGTTCACAAGATTCTCCAGGCCTCACTGTCCATTACATCCGTACAAAATGTGCGTGAACTGAGAGACATCGATCGCCCGGCGCGTGTAAACTTTTGCAACTGGTTTCTGTCCTTCCTACAAGACAATGGTGAGGGGATTCTTGATGCAAATTTTTTCCCGGATGAGGCATGGTTTCACCTCTCCGGTTGCCTGAATAGCCAGAATAGTCGTGTATAGACCACGGAGAATTCTCATGAATTTAAGGTGTCCTCACTGCACGGTCAATAAGTTGGTGTTTGGTGCGCCGTGACTCGTAAACGCATCATTGGGCCGATCAGAACGATACTGCACCTGCATTCTGGAGCCCTTCCTTGGTGTACTGAATGAGGGCGTTATTGAGAACGCCTGGTCCGAGCAGGATGGGGCGACTCCACATACCGCCCACAAGGCGATGAACTTTTTAAAGGACATCTTCGGTGACTGCATCATCTCTCGAGGGCTCTGGCCTCCGCGTTCACCCGACTTGGCCCCAACAGGTTACTTTCCATGGGGTACGTTGAAGGGGAAGGCCTATGAAGGCAATCCGCACACCATACAAGAACTACAAGCCGCACTGACACTTCGCATTCGGAACATCACTCCCGATGTTCTGCACAACGCCTTCAAGAACATGCAGAAACGTGTGCAACTGCAAGTTCAAGGGGATCACTTCCAGCATTTGTTATAACTTCCATGACGTAACCATGGCAAGTTATGAACTGCATAGTTACTTATTGAACACCCTGTAGATGCAGATGCTAGCCGAGCCTCTAGCTGGCGGCACCTATGTCCTCAATACATTGCAAGTCTCAGTCGTGGTCAGTTGGAGAAGGATGGTAGGATTCCTCAGCAGTGGACTGTTTCAGGAAAAGCATTATCACTGGGCTAAAGCGATTTATAGAAACCGTGGAAATTTTCCAGCAGGAATCCGAACCCCACTGCTCTCGAATACGACCCTCAAACGCAACACCGTCGCGATTGTCGGTTGTCTGGTGAACACTCCTCCCGATCATTTGTGCTGCGCGCTTTCCACCGATCTAAACAGAACCGTGTGTGCTAGGGCCTTTGTTGGGCAGGGCTCAGTGGTACCGTGAAGCGGAGCACATGTCGTCGTGGAAGTGAAGGAAGTGACACCTGCGTTCGGCCGCCGGTCATCCGAAACGCGTGGTACCGGGCAAGACACGAGCCCGGCTTGCCAGCCGCGTGGGATCGAAAACATTCAGCGGCTCGGCACGGCACGCTGCCTCATAAATATGTATCCAATTTATCAATATTCATGTTCCCTTGAAAACAAAGTATCAGCACACTCGGTTGGCTGCCCTGCAACTGTGAACAGCCGCGGAAACACGCTACTAAATATGGAGGACTAGCGGCCGAGCGCAGCACGCGCTACGGAGGGCGTCACACACCGCCTGCACCAGACGATATGTGACAGGATATAGCACACGGCCTGCTAAAAGGCGGGGGACGAAGGAATCACCGGTACAAGTTGCACGTCCTGTCGTGCATCCCACGTGTAACGCGGTTAAAAATCTATCGTGAACGGCGCTGTTCTTTATTTGGGAGTTGTGTGCATAGATATTACCAGAACTAATTTTTTGTCAGGTATGTGTCGGCGGTAATTCGGGTTTTCAGAGTTTTCCCCTCGCTCCCCATCAGTGGCTATAATTCACTTCACAGAGCTGTCATTGTACAGAGACTGGGCAAAAATGTGGAAGCACAGCGAGAAATGCATACTTAGATATTAATGCAGATGTTAGCGCAGCCTGCAGGTGGCACTGTTGTATTTGAGCACGAACTGCACCTGTGCAGTGTCCTCAATACGTTGCAAGAGTCCGGCGTGGTTAAAACAAAGTGTAGTTGTGAGGGCATTAGGGGGACCTAAGTGAATTAGAACGTGGGCAAATTGTTGGTGCTCAGATGGTGCGTGCTTTCGTTACCAACGGAGCCAAAGTGTTCACTGTTTAAAGAGGCACAGTATCCAAGATTCATACTGCATACACGGTGTAAGTAGGCTGTTTAGGTTTTTATGTTGGTAACGCCATGTAGTGTTCTGTATGAAAATCACTGACTGTGCTGTGTGCAGTCTGTGGCTGGTTGGCATTGTTGGAATATTCGCTATTGTAGTGTTGGGCAGTTGGACGTGGACGGTTGGATGTGAACGGCGCGTAGCGTTGCTCAGTTGAAGGTGAGCCGCCAGCAGTGGTGGATGTGGGGAGACAGAGGGCAGAATTTTGAAAGCGGACGATCTGGACGTGTGTCCATCAGAAATAGTAAATTTGTAATATTGGATATCATGAACTGATATATATATATATATATGACTTCTGGACATTATTAAGGTAAATACATTGTTTGTTCTGTATCAAAATCTTTCATTTGCTAACTATGCCTATCAGTAGTTAGTGCGTTCAGTAGTTAGAATCTTTTATTCAGCTGGCAGTATTGGCGCACGCTGTATTGCAGTAGTTTGAGTAACGAAGATTTTTGTGAAGTAAGTGATTCATGAAAGGTATAGGTTATTGTTAGTCAGGGCCATTCTTTTGTAGGAATTATTAAAAGTCAGACTGCGTTGCGCTAAAAAAATATTGTGTGTCAGTTTAGTGATGATCAGAATAAATAAAGAGACAAATGTCTGAGTACGTTCAGTTTTGCTCAGCTGTTTCAAAATCAAATAGAGGTTTTCCAGCACTGCCGTTTATAAAATTTTTCTACGGGGATGTTTCAACGGAAAGGGAAAAAGCGTCATCCGCTAAATCAAAATGCGGACGGAGGTGTGTACTGAGTGATCACGACAGACTATCATTGAAGAGGATTGTGATGCAAAAAAAAAAAAAGGGGGGGGGACCACAGCTGCGTTAGTCACCGTGCGATTGAATGTCGCAGTCGTGAACGCTATCAGCATCAAATTAACACGAAGGGAGTTCCATAAGCAAGGATTTGCACGGCGGGCTGGAATTCCAAAACAACTCGTCAATGATGCCAACTCCCGTAACGGGAAAACGTGGTGCCGAAGCCATAAAACGTAGGCTGTGGAGCAATAGGACAAAGTCAATAGGGCGGATGAGTCTTGTTTCACACTATTGCCGACATCTAGTCGAGTTTGCGTCCCATGACTGAAACATGGTGGGGGTTCGCTGATGATTTGGGCAGCCGTATAATGATATACACTGAAGCGCCAAAGAAGCCGGTATAGGCATGCGTATTCAAATAGAGATATGTAAACAGGCAGAATACGGCGCTGCGGTCGGCAATGCCAATGTAAGACAACAAATGTCTGGTGCAGTTGTAGCAATGCTGCTACCATGGCGTATTATCGAGGTTTAACTGAGTTCGAACGTGGTGTTAAAGTCGGCGCACTAGCGATGGGACACAGCATCTCCGAGGTAGAGATGAAGTGGGGATTTTCCCGTACGACCATTTCACGAGTGTACCGTGAATATCGGGAATCCGCTCAAACATCAAATCTCCGATATCGCTGCGACTGGAAAAAGATCCCGCAAGAGCAGGACCAACGACGATTGAAGAGAATCATTCAGTGTGACGGAAGTGCAACCCTTCCGCAAATTACTTTAGATTTCAATGCTGGGCCATCAACAAGGGTCAGCGTGCGAACAATTCAACGAAACATCATCGATATGGGCTTTCGGAGCCGAAATCCCACTCGTATACCCTTGGTGACTGCCCAACACAAAGCTTTACGCCTCGCTTGGGCCCGTCAACACCGTAATTAGACTGTTGAAAACTGGAAACATGTTGCCAGGTCGGACGAGTCTCGTTTCAAGTTGTATCGAGCTGATGAACGTATACGGGAATGGAGACAGTGACACGAATCCATGGAGCCAGCATGTTAGCAGGCGACTGTTCAAGCTGGTGGTGGCTCTGTAATGGCGGGGGACGTGTACATTTGGAGTGATATGGGACCCCTGATACGTCTAGATACGACTCTAACAGGTGACATGAACGTAAGCACCCTGTTTGATCACCTGCATCGATTCATGTACATTGTGCATTCCGACGGACTTCGGCAATCCCAGCAAGGCAGTGTGACACCAGACACGTCCAGAATTGCAACAGTGTAGCTCAGGTACATTCTTCTGAGTTTGCACACTTCCACTGGCCACCAAACTCTCCAGACAAGAATATTACTGAACACGTCTGTGATGCCTTGCAACGTGCTGTTCAGAAGAGATCTCCAGTCCCTTGTACTCGTACGGATTTATGGACAGCCCTGCGGAATTAATGGTGCCAATTCCTTCCAGCACTATTTCAGACATTAGTCAAGTTCACGCCACGTCGTGCGTGGCAGTTCTGCGCGCTCGCGCGGACCCTACACGACATTAGGCAAGTGTGCCAGTTTTTTTGGCTCTTCAGTGTAAGTATTGTCAGTATTCCATGGGTCCCATGATTGCTCTGCAAGATTGCGTTCCTGAAAGGATTGTCTGATCATTTTGAGTGATCGGGCCCATCCCATGGTACAATATTGGTTCTCCAACGCTGATGCTGTGTTCCAAGACGACAGGGTCCCTGCTCACACAGCTCACATCGTTCTGGACTGGTTTTGTGAGCATCAATGTAAATTTTAGCATCTCTCCTGGCCGCTACAGCCTCCAGACCTCAGTACGATTGAGCCTTTGTGGTCTACTTTACAGATAAGGGTGTGTCATCACCAACCACCTCCTGCACCGTTACCTGAACTTGCCGCTGCTTTGCAGGAAGAATGACATAACCTCTCTCTCTCCTCCCGCACGGGCCATGAAGGCCCAAAGGTACCGACTGGCCGCCGTGTCATCCTCATGCCCATAGGCTTTACTGGATGCGGATATGGAGGGGCATGTGGTCAGCACACCGCTCTCCCGGCCGTATTTCAGTTTCCGAGACCGGAGCCGCTAAGTCTCAATCAAGTAGCTCCTCAGTTTGTCTCACAAGAGCTGAGTGCACCCCGCTTGCCAACAGCGCCCATCCAATTGCTAGGGATTAGCCGAGCGGTCTAAGGCCCTGAAGTCACGGACTGTGCGGCTGGTCCTGGAGGAGGTTCGAGTCCTCCCTCGGGTATGGGTGTGTGTGTTTGTCCTTAGGATAAATTAGGTTAAGTAGTGTGTAAGCTTAGGGACTGATGACCTTAGCAGTTAAGTCCCATAAGATTTCACACAAATTTGACATCCAAGTGCTAGCCCGGCCCGACGGCGCTTAACTACGGTGATCTGACGTGAACCGGTGTTACCACTGCGGCAAGGCAGTTGGCAAGAATGACATAAGATTCCCTTGAAAACCATACAGTCCTGAAAACTATACAGGAAGCAGGACTTCTATTTATTCTTTCCGAGATGGCTGGAAACTGTTTTGTATGCTAACGAGTTTTCTTCCACGTACTAGGCATAGTGATGTGCTGTGTTTGTAGTGTTTCCATACCTTTGTCCAACCCCAGTACATCGTTGGATTCCTATGCAGACAGAACGTGTGACATCAGCACGCGCAGGAATTGGCAGTTGAACCTGAATGTAAACAAATGTAACACACGTCTCGTAACTAAGGGAAGAAATCCACTACAGTTCGATTACACTGTTAGTTACAAACCCCTGTAAATAGTAACTACCGCAAGAACACAGTCCAGAACGACCTAAAGTGGAAAGACCACAAAACAATTAGTACGAAGAGCAGACGCTGTGTTGCGATTCATAGGAAATGAAATGTAATTTACCAACGAAAGTACTGGATTATAAAACACTTGTTCGGCCGACTGTTGAGTACTGCTCATCAGTGTGGGACTCTTACCAGATTTGTTTCATGGAAGAATAGAGAAAACCCGACGAAGAGTGGCGCGTTTTGTCATCGGATGGTTTAGTCGGTGTGTGAGCGTTAAGACGAGGAAGAAAGTGGGAAACGCCAAAAGCGAGGCGTTACGCATCGCGAAGTGATTTACTACTGAAATTTCAAGAGATTAGGTAGCGGGGGGAGTCGGGCAATAGATTACTTCATCCGACACTCGTCTCGAGATACGACCGCAACAGGAAAAATCACGAAATTAGAGCTAATGTGGATGTTTACCGACAAACATTATGCCCAAACGCCATTCTCAAATGGAACTGAGGAGGGGTGAGATGGTAGTGGTACCAGAAGTACCCTCCACCATACACCGAAAGATGGCTTGTGGACTGTAGATGTAGCAGATTTGCGAGAAATTTGTTTATACTGATGTAATGTCGCGTCGAGATAGAGGTGTTTGCTGACAGAACACTACGTTACCTGGATAAGCATCGAGGAAAGAAAATTAGCGTGATGTTGAACAGTTATGCCGGAAGGCACGTAAATGGTTCAGTGCCAATATTGGAAACATAGATGTAGTGTGACTTTCACTGTAGCAGAGACTGCTAATACGATATTGAAAACGAATGATTGGCCATAAGTATTTTAAACCTAGAAGCTGGTCAGAGACGGCTAAGGTCTTGCAAGATCAATTGAAAGGTACGCACAATGTCTTGAAAAGAGGTTGTAAGATGAATTCCAGCAAAAGTAAAATAAGGGTTATGAAACGTAGCCGAATTAAATCAGGCTGTATCGCGGGAATTAGACTAAGAAATGAGACCCTAAGTGGCAGATACGTTATGCTGTTTGGCAGCACAATAACTGCCGATGGCCAAAGTAGACAGGATACAAAATGCAGACTGGCAACACATAGAAATGCTTTGCTTAACAACAAAAATTGACGCACTGAAGATTTTCTCTGCTAATTTTGTGATTTGATCTTTAAGGAAGATCACTAGCTGTACCTGTACTGTGTTCTCGTTGAAGAAATGGTCTCGGTATTATTCGAAAATAATTTAGATAAGCCACTCTTATTTGCTATGCTTCCTTCTTTCTATTCATCCCTCTTCTTTTTTTCTGCTTCCCCTTTCCCCTCCCCCTACCTCCGTCTCTCGCACTCTCTCTCTCTCTCTCTCTCTCTCTCTCTCTCTCTCTCTCACACACACACACACACACACACACACACATGTTTCGCTCGCTCTCTCTCTCTCTCTCTCTCTCTCTCTCTCTCTCTCTCTCTCTGTGTGTGTGTGTGTGTGTGTGTGTGTGTGTGTGTGTGTGGACCCAAACGAATCGAGAGACGTTTCATTATCTCAACCAGAAGAGTCACTTTCGGCTAGCAAGCATTTCTTTCATCCCTGATCCACTGCGACTGACTTTGTTTTTATACGTCTACGGTGCGGGACTATCCTTGTGTTCTCCTGTTCGCCGTATCAGCACCGTTTAACGAATTCGTTATCGAAGATGCAATGAATTCTAACCTTCCATTCTTTTAAATTCACTAATAAAGCAATTAGTTGTGTGATGGTCAACAGGAAGATGATAGTTATTAGCGTCAGCCTGCTATTCGCATTATACGTCCTCGTCTCAAGTAGCAGTTACACATCGATAGTAGCAGACCCGCACAGGCACTGACGGTATAAATTCGTTGACCTCTGGCGAGGTCTACCTCTCCCCGTCTGTATCACGTTGCATAGCTTAGCTCGCCGGGCGCGGCTGCGTGTCGCTGCGACAGCCGCACGCCGGCACAGACCCGCGGTGGGTCGGTAATTTAATCTTAGCCACGCGGAATGGGTGGCGTGGGGGATGGGCGAGAAGGCTGTGCGCTAGGGGTTTGCGGCCACCGCCTGATTGCATACCCGCGCGCCTGACGCCCGCTCTAGCGGCAGTAAGCCGAACCAATAGATACGAGGCGGCCGCCGCCAGCCAATGGGAGTCGCGTAGCACCGCGCGCTTCTCATTTGTCAAAGCCGTCTCCTCGCGGCCGCGACAGCCGGAACTGGACCCTGAGCGCAAAACAGTGGGGTGGCAAGGGGGTGCTGCGGCTGTTACGAATTCAGCTAAAACATAAAAAGAATAATAACGGCCTGAAACAAAGCGAAGGCCTCGGGCCCTAGACTGCCAGCGCAAATCGGCCTCGATAATTAATCAGTCTACCCCCGGACAGGAAATTCATCATGCTCCAGCCGAGTGGGTTCTACTCCGTGACGGGATGGCATCGCACCAAAGTTAACTTTCGTCTGTTGCCGCAGATATTAGGTTCAGTAATTGCGAGGAATGACCACGACTTTTAAACCAGTCTTGAGGTGTTACTGAAGTTGGACTAGTTGATTAAAAGTACCGATACGTGGCAAAAAGCTTTTGAACCTTCTACTGAACTCAACTGAGCGATGTCTGTCCCTCCGGGCAGGCACAATGGGTCTGCGTCACTTAGTGTCAACGGAGAGAACTGAGAGAGCTTGAACTAAATCCGTGTATAGGGAATGTATGGCCATTCGTTTCCCAGCCGCTTGCCGCTATCTGGAGTTCAAGATCGGCTGAAATCGCGTCACACGATGTTTTCCGCCATATTCAACCTGTACGTCGCTCGTGTAATTTATTTATTTATTGCTTATTTAGCCTGCCAGATCTTGCCAGAAGTAACACATACCAAAGACATTACAGAATCTTTCCAATACTAATAATAATGACACAAATAATAATAATAATCTGCATTTAGAATGATGTAGATTAGCTTAGCACAATAGAAGCCATGTTTGGACTGTAGGAAGTATTGTGTATTTTCGTGGATTTCGTTTTGAATAATGCCAAGACTTCAAAGTGGAAGCCCTAACATCTATGCTATCTCCTTCTTTTTTCTTTTACACGATTCCTTCTAAATGCGCACTGCACTATTGTAACAGATAAAGATCTAGCATTTCCCAACACACAAGAAACGTTTTCTTGCATTGTCACCATTTTGTCCATGCACTCCACTCGTAACACCAAATGGTGAGCACACTGCAAACTCAGTGAGTTTACGGTTCTATGGGTGCATCAATCACATTTTTACATGGGGTACTTTGGAAAATACAGAAGTTTGAAAAGAAATGAATCATATATAGAAAACCTGAATTTTACTGTTATTGTCGTAAAGTTGTATATCTGCGACACATTTAAAATGGAAGTGACGCTAAATTTCTTTTGTTTTTGCGGAGGGGGGAGACTAACATGCGTCTCGCTCCAGACACCGAAACTTTGATACGTGACTGTCTACTTCATTCAGTATTAACTGTCGGAGGGAGTTTGAACAGGCAATGGCTGTTAAGACGTACAGGCACAAATATCCTATTAGGAATATTGCACAGGTGCTGTGTGTGTGTGTGTGTGTGTGTGTGTGTGTGTGTGTGTGTGTGTGTGTGTGTGTGTGTTTGGGGTGGGCGGCACGAAACCAAATCATTGCTGAGTTAGACCAATAAATTAATACGCAAAGGACAACAGAATTTTAAAGTTTACTGTAAGAACCATTTACCAGATATTTTTGTTATCTACGACAGGTGGGGGTCCGTTGCAAATGTCAGCGACAGAGCGATCCTTTGAGATGCGGCAGGGCTCAGTTTTCATTGTTACATAGCCGGCCAAAAGCCACCGATCACGAACCAACCAATGGGGTACGCCAACTCAGAGAGGCGAACACAACGCTGAAAACTGTTCTGCGGAGACCGACAGGAAAACTTTTGTGCGTGATGACTGCGGCAGACGTTTTTAGACCTGGGAGAATCTTGGCGAATGGAAATTACCCGAGTGCGCTGTAACGACACTGATTTGGGTGTGTCAGATGCATTAGAGCGAACAATGAGCAACCGTTATTCAGCTTGCTTATGGAAGAATGAGAGCAAATTCCGGCTACAATAGGAATAGGAATTGTTCTCCCAAAATTAACTTCTGCAGTAAGAGCAAGAGGAGGCCCCAAACGATGTTAGTCTTACTTGAGGCAACGTCGTCCCCGAAGTTACGAAAAGAGCCACACAAGGCTGATAATAAATTCATCTGCTCTGTACTGAAAGGCTTGCGTACTACAATACTGTTAATGTGCATTCGTTTTTTCCGTGTTTTTCGGTTTAGTTTAGACTCAGATGCCTTCATAAAGGAGTGTGAACACGCACCGAGGCAAGGTGTGCCCGTGCTCTTCGACAGTTCAACAGTACATTGATGCTGATGTTGTGGATTGTTCAAGTAGATTCTGGATTCATGAATGTATTGTGATTTTTTTAAAAACTTACTGTGAGTGGCTTAAATTTGTAACATCACACAAATAGAAACCTGTCATAAAGGTAAGAAAACATTTAAAAGCGTTGACCTTGAGAACCGAACAGGAACACTTGGTTGGTTGGTTGTTTGGGGAAGGAGTCCAGACACAGGAACACTTGGAACGTGGCGGTACAGAGAAGTATTGAGTCAGATGGGCAAAGCGGATAATTAATGAAGAGCTATTGAATCGAACTAGGAAGGGAGAAAATATAGCAGAACTTGGCTAATAGATGGAATCAGTTGATAGAACACAACCAGAGGCATGGAGGAATCATCAATTTGATAATGGAGAGAAGCGTGGGAGTGTTAAAGTTGTAGAGGGCACCACGGGATTGTTGAGATGGATGGAGGTTGCGGCATTTTACGCAGAAATGAAGAGACTTGTACAGCATAAAGTATTGTGGAGAGCTTCATCAAACCTGTCTTCGAACTTAAGACTATAACAACACCCAATACGAGCTATTTTGCCTCATAAAACAAGTTTCTCCCTCTTGACAGAATAATGACGCACTTCCTGTATATGTTGTACAGTTGGTGTTTTTGGAGCTGACAAAATGATGAATATCTGGAGAGGGCACATACTGTGTGAAAGTATTTGGGAAAACATTGTGTTTAGCCAGTGGCAAGAGATATCTTCAATCCCATAGTCCAGAAATTACAGGGTGCGTTAAAAGGAATATATGTATTTTGAACGCATTTATTCACTAAACTGTAAGGAATACTACTATGAAACTTGGAACACATATTTACGAATCTCTCAAGTTAAGATTACAGATGTTCAATATGTCCTCCACAAGCAACACGGATAATATCACATCAGTGCCCGAATACCTTCCATGCTCGCGTAAGTATGTCCATCGTCACTGATGTAACGGCAGTAGGCCTACGGATCTGGCTCTTCTAGACTCTTCTAGGTTCTGTAGTAGTGTTGGTGAATAAACGTTGTCCTTAACGAAACCTCACAGGAAGAAGTCACAGGGCGTCAAATGCCAGTGAAAGCGGAGGTCACCTGATCTGTTCGACGACCAATCCAGCTGCTCGCTGGTTTCGTTCAGATATTCACGCAACTGGCGACTCCAGCGAAGGGGTGATCCGTCTTGCTGAAAAATGAAGTTATTCTTGTCCAGCCTCGAGACAACCAGTTTTGTAACATAGCAATATACTGCGGATCGTCAACCGTTCAAAAATGGTTCAAATGGGTCTGAGCACTATGGGACTTAACATCTATGGTCATCAGTCCCCTAGAACTTAGAACTACTTAAATCTAACTAACCTAAGGACATCACACAACACCCAGTCATCACGAGGCAGAGAAAATCCCTGACCCCGCCGGGAATCGAACCCGGGAACCCGGGCGCGGGAAGCGAGAACGCTACCGCACGACCACTAGCTGCGGACGATCGTCAACCATGTTTCCATAAAAGAAGAATGGGCCGTAAACAGACAAGTGCAATATCGTACAAAACACATTGACTTTGCGTGAATCTGGTAATGTTCAGCGTGTTCATGTGGGTTCTGTAGACCCGTAATTCGAACATCGTCTTTGTTTACTTTCCAACCAAGGTGGAAAGTCGCTTCGTCGTTGAACGCGATGCGTTGTGCAGAAGTGTTATCGTTGTCCATAGCACTTTGAGACTTGTCAAAAACTGCGGCACGTTTGCGTTTGTCGTCATGACGTAGAGCCTTAACAGCTGTAATTTGTACGGCTCCATACACAACTGACGTCGCAAAACACGTCAAATTCTCGTTGTAGGCAGCTGTAACTCCCGACTGGCACGAAGAGTTGATTTTGTAGGACCACGTTGGAAAGCGGTTTGAATTCGTACGACATTTCTGTCGGAAACGCGAGGGCTGTCGTAACTCTTTTCTTTACATAAACATTCCGTGTCTACAAACTCCCGATACCATCTACCAGTGTTCCATCCATGGGGAGGATCAACCTGAAACGTCTTTGCACTGTAATCATAATATTACACTTCGCAAATTCGAGAACACAAAATGATTTATGCTGCGGAGTAGCCAGTTTGCAACATACGACTATAACCAAGCAAACAGAAGAATACCGACATCTAGCGGCAGTGAATGACAACGTATTCGTTCCCCCAACAAACGAGCCGTGACGGAGCTATCGATAGTTTTCACAACAAATACTGTGTAACGCGTACATTCTTTTCGAAACGCCCTGTGCTATCGCTGTGGATCAAGGACGAAAGAAAATTAAATTGAGACACACTTGTCTCAAGAATGTCGTTTCTTACGGTTATTGGCTACTATTCGCTCCCAGCTTAATTAGAGAGATTAGGGTTGCTTTTCAAACAGCGGCGGTCGTCTTTGAGCTCATAAAGGCAGCTGCGGGTGGGAGAAAAACGGGTAAATGGGCGCGTTAAACCACGGCGCCAATAAGTGGCGACGATATGATCCACGTCGTGAACGTGGAGACTCACGCCACTGTGGGATCTAGAGGCTGCGCGTCTGTTTAATCAATATTGACTCCGCTTTGCCGTTAACAGAGGCGTGAGTATCCGCAGGTGAACAGAGATTAAAACCGTGACGTGATGGTTTCGGATCCGATGGATTCCAGCCATAACCGACCTTCCTCTCTCTTGTTCGTTTTTTTGCTCTTAACTTATTTTGTGCCGTAAAAATTAATAGGACAGAACTGACATCAGTGGAAAAGTGAGAGAGAGAAAACGAGTGAGACAGAGAGATAAAATTTTAGGTACATATTTTGCAATCAAAACTTTTGCGCTACTGCTATGAAAGGGGTGAGAGAAACTCCGGAAACAAAAATAAGGACCTCCAGGCACAAAACACAGGCCTTTCACTGACGAATACCTACAGATAGGAATTTTTCCTAGTAATTATTCTAACAAATGTGTAAAGTTGCTGCATCGGTAATTAATGGAGCAATTAGTAAGATTGGTAAACCCGGTGCCTCGGCCTGGTGTCAAGCACTAGGGATATGTAAACGAGAGAAGGAACTCTTGGTTCTTCTTGTTATTTAAGAGCAGCGAACGTTCCGCTAAAGAGCTTCATTTTTTCTCTTTCCTAAGCGAACGTCGAAATACTCTCTGTGCTTTAGGTAGTATGTGTAGGAGGTACTACAGAAAAAGTATGCAATCCATGCTACGATTACGACACTTCGGATACGCAAGTTCGTCCCTCACCGGTACTTCCATGGGTGTCTTAAGACTTGAAAGACATATTTTCAGTTTAATCTATCGCTGAATTGGCGGGGGACATTCCAAACAAAAGCTACTCACAAAATCTTGGGTTCCCAGTGTCAACGGGTAAAGGCGTTTTGGTTCTCATTATAGCTCAAAGTCTCAATTGTAATTTTGTGTGTTCAATCGATAGAGGGACCTGAAATTAGTCTGGTGTGAACCTGTACTGTGTATAGCGCTGTGAAGTACGTGGCGAATGTATATCCTACTGTAACAATCAAGTGGCTTTTCCTGTTCCATTCGCATGTGCAGATGGGGAAGAATGATTGCTTTAAAACCTCTGTGGGTGCTATAATTAATCTATCCTAGCCTTCGTGACCCCTTTGGGAGCTATACGTAGGAAGGTATAGTATATTCCTAGTTTCATCTCTCAAAGTTGGTTAAATTTCTAGCTAGGCTGTCTCGGATTTTTTGTATCTATTTTCAAGAATCTGCGAGTTCAGTTCTTTTGGCATCTCTGTGGCGCTCTCTCACGGTTCAGACAAATCTGTGACCATTCGTGCAGTTCTTATTTGTATAAGTTTCATAAACCCTATTTGGTATGGCCCTCACACATTTGAGCGATATTATAGGATGTAAGCAGCCTCCTCTGTAACCTGACTGCACTAGAATCCTGTCAAAGAACCGAAATATTCCACTTGTTTTACCTAAGACTGAGCCAATGTGATCGTTCAACAATCTGACAAATCCGAACTTTTAAAGCAAGTTATCCATACTAGCATTACCTGGAAATCTTATCAAGATCAGATTCAATATTCGTGCAGCTCTTGTCAGACTGTACTTCATTAAAGGTAACTGCATCAGCTGTAAAAAAGTGGGAAGTTGCTATTAATATTGTCTGCGAGGTCGTTCGTACACAATATGAACAGCAAGGGCGCAAACACACTTCCCTGGGGCCTCCTGCCGGCCGTTGTGGCCGTGCGGTTCTAGGCGCTACAGTCTGGAACCGCGTGACCGCTACGGTCGCAGGTTCGAATCCTGCCTCGGGCATGGATGTGTGTGATGTCCTTAGGTTAGGTAGGTTTAAGTAGTTCTAAGTTCTAGGGGACTGATGACCACAGATGTTAAGTCCCATAGTGCTCAGAGCCATTTGAACCATTTGAACCTGGGGCCTCCTGAAGTTACTCTCCATCCGAGATAACATGCTGCTTCCTCCCTAAGAAGAAATCCTCAGTCAACTCACAAATTTCGGTTGATACCCCATATAATAGTACTGTTGAAAATAAGCGTAGATATGCTACTGAGTCAAATGATTTTTGGAAATCGAGAAATACTGCATGTGCCTGATTGCCTTGATCCATGGTTTTCAGAATGTCATGTGACAAAACCGCGAGTTGGGTTTCGCATTATCTGTGTATTCGGAATCCAAGCTGGTTGTCACGGAGGGGGTCATTATAAATTTAGACAACATTGTCTATGGGGTACAGGGACCTGGTGCTATATTTAGGTTAAAACCAACAGTCGAGACCGCAATAATATTTCTTTATTTATCGGTTTCGGTTCATGTTAAAACCATCTTCAGAATTTTTGGCCCTGGGTTTTCTCGTGATACCACGATCGTACACTGTCAGTTTACGATCATGACTGTGTACGAGAGCCGTATCACGAGAAAACCCAGGGCCAAAAATTCTGAAGATGGCTTTAACATGAACCGAAACCGATAAATAAAGAAATATTATTGCGATCTCGACTGTTGGTTTTAACCTAAAACGGGGTCGTTTAGCTAAAGGAAAGTAATAGCTGAGGATGAAAACATAGTTTTTCCAGTAGAGACTGAGCACAGATGTGTGGTGCATTTTGAGGTCAGCGAGGCGCGCCATAGAGGAGTTCTCACACACTGCTGCAGGAAACGCAGATTACACTTCCGGTGTTACTGTCTTCATCTTTCTTCTTCATCCTCCTCCTCGTTTGCGTTTGTTCTGCATGGCGGCGGGTTTCGCTGTTTTTGTTCTCTGTTACTTTTTTATATGAAATTGTGCCAGATCGGGTTGCACCCCAGAGATCTTGAGATCTTCGCGTATGGTGTCAAGCCGTCGCTGTTTAGGTCGTCCTACTGGCCGTTTACCTTTCACTCTCATATCTGAACGAATGTTTGGCACTGTTGCTGCGTCTGCTCTAAAAACATGTTCGAAGCATCGCAGAGGGCATTCTCTAATCTTGTCTGCTGCTGGCACCACTCCATACAACTTTCGAACTTCATCATTTATGACATGATCGTGCAGTGTTAACCCGGAAGTCAAATTGAGCATCTTTGTTTACGTGGCGGCAAATCGTTGTTCCATTTCTTTTGTCGAAGGCCAGCATTCAGAACCATGTAGTCCAATTGAACAAATTAGAGGTCGCTGTATTTTCGACTTGAGCCTGTCTGGATTCTTCTAGCCACAGAACGCCATCGAGCCATATGGTGCTCAGCCTGTTAGAAATTTATGCTCTGAGATTTCCATAAAGGACAGTGGTCGAGCTCAGGTACTTGAAAGTCCTTGTTGTTTAGAGGTCAACACCTGGTATTCAAAGACATTTATATCTGTGGTGAGACACTTCATTTTCTCTATGTTGAGTCGTAGACCTACTTCTTTAAGGCGATTGTTCCAGGTTTGCACTTGACACTGCAGGTCAGTCTTATCTTCAGAAGCCAATAGCATATCATCAGGATATAGCAACATTCAGCATGCGGTTTTCTGAAGATCTCTTCTGATAGTATCCACGACTGTGATAAAGAAGAGATGCAAGCGAGCAAATACCTGATGTACTTCTACAGAAACGGTTGTCTCTGTCATTAAACGACCTTAAGCTGTACATCAAACCGGACTAGTTTGAAGTTGTTTTTTCATGTGGAACACACGAAATTACACGCAAGACATTTGTTTATAATACTAACTCTAGATTCCCCCTACCTCTTCAGCGGAACCGCGCACTGGCATTGTCGTGGAACGACAGATGAATGCTGCAAGAGAGTATAAAATCGGGACCCAGTGGAAGACAATTAGATACATGTGGGAGTCCCTCGAGGTTCGGTATTCTGTCCCTTGCTGTGCACTATGTTCACAGAGGCCTTGCCACAGTGTCCACGCGGATAACTTGCAGTTTCCGCCAACAACATGGCACTATTTACGCATCAGCGCCCAGCTTACGCAGCACAGACTACAAATGGCTCTGAGCACTATGGGACTCAACTGCTGAGGTCATTAGTCCCCTAGAACTTAGAACTAGTTAAACCTAACTAATCGAAGGACATCACAAACATCCATGCCCGAGGCAGGATTCGAACCTGCGACCGTAGCGGTCTTGCGGTTCCAGACTGCAGCGCCTTTAACCGCACGGCCACTTCGGCCGGCAGCACAGACTACAGTCAATCTCCGAAGACCCTGTGTGACGGACGGCGAAACAGAGGTTCGTCTTTAATACAGCGAAGAATCGAGCACTCGCTGGAGATAGCCAGTCCCCACGGACTTGAGGCAGGTAGGCAACCTGAGTAGATCTATCCGATGAGGAACGAGTGACAAGTAGCCGGACGTCACTATCGACAGGTGTCTAACAAGGAGCCAACATGTCGAAAAACTGAGGAGAAAAGCGACTGGAAGGCTGCGCCAGCTACCACCGCTAAATCCGAGTTCACACTCCCACAGGACATTGGGGCTGTTTTGTGGAAGTTTTGGAGTACAAAACTGTCGCCTGGGGAAACGCCGTCGGCGCAGACTTCGATACAGATAGAGCAAAATCGAGCCCTCAGACTGGCTTTGCACCTACCTAGGGGCTTCCAGACAGTGTACCCCGATTGGGTAGTCTCCGAGAGAGGTCTAGGCGACCGGCCCGTGACTTCCATGAAGAATGAGGGGTCACAGAACCGATACGCCCGCATCAGAGAGAGCAGCAAGGTGCAGCACAACAAGGCCTGCAAGTGGCCACTCCAGGTAGCGCATAAACATGTTCTTGTGACATACCAAACCTGCAGCGAAGATCGGGAGCAGCGGAGTCCGCGTTCAAAAGATCGAGAAAGACATTCACAAGAGCCACCTGAAGGTAATAGGTAGTCAGCTTGCTGGAACATCGCATTACCTGGACGACTGACTGCCCTAAAAAGGCTCAACATTATAGCAAGGTGTATTTTTCTGGTACTCACCTCTGACTTCCCCTTGAGGTAGCAGAGCTCGCGATGGGCACCTGACGAGTGCCACTCGATCCTCTGGAAGAGAGAAAAGAAACCATACTGTAGCCAGCCAACAGTGATGTTCTGACAAGAGAGAGCGCGCATTTGTGTGTGTGTGTGTGTGTGTGTGTGTGTGTGTGTGTGTGTGTGTGTGTGTGAGAGAGAGAGAGAGAGAGAGAGAGAGAGAGAGAGAGAGAGAGAGAGAGAATCTAAAAACGAAAAAATAGTACTTTATGAAAGCCATTAAAACAACGAACATTGGCTTAAAATAATTTTATCCAATAAAGAAAGTGTCATTGTACTTTCAATAACCATAGCGCAGAATACTATGTGAATAACAATGGAAGAATGACATATCCTTCTGAGTAATTACCATTTTTTTTTTAGATGTCGACTGTTCTAACCAACGCAATTTCTGTTCGTGCTGTAACATAATGAACTATATTTTGGCGCCGACTGTCACATAAGGAGGTTAGTAATACACCATATTAGAAAATAAAGAGCAGAACCTGTTATTGAGTGGCTATAAAAAAATAATAGCACTTAACAGAGGCTCTTCTCTTTCATATATTTACGTTCCTTCCTGCTTCTTCTTCTCCAGATTCGTAATACACGCTCCGATAGTTTTCGATGACGTTTTGGTATACAGGTGGTGAACGAGTTCCCATCACATTCGAATCCAGTAAAAGATACGTAACGCCAAAGAAAAGCAGGACACAACTATAATTCTATTCCGATTTTACAATCAAAGATCCTCTTCATAGATTTATAGCGTCATCTTAAGAGAAATGTTAATTCATCAAGAAGAAACTTATCGATATTCACCATGTAGATGAGAACAAATATTAGCAATCTGTAGCAAATGTATTTTTATTATTTTTTTCTGCCAAACGTGTTTTACCTGTTTGTGTTAAGCATCATCTTCAGTACTTCTATAAAAGCAATTCATAATTTTATACAACTACTGAAGACGTCTAATACGGCTGTGGGAACTTATGTGGTGAAACAGTAATAAACACTGAGTTGCAAAAGACAGAATCTACGTGATAGACATTAAGTAACGAGTAGATGATGGAGAATGCCTGCAAGTATGAACAAAATAAGAAACTTATTGTTCGTGCTCATAGCAAGTTTGCGCTTTCTCCCGACCGTTGGCGCTAATGAGTGGCTCTTTCCATACCGGAAGTTCCTTGCTTTCAAATGTACTGCGTCAGTTTAGATATGCAGCCAATGTGCACTACTGGCCATTAAAGCTGCTACACCAAGAAGAAATGCAGATGATAAACGAGGCCGGCCGGGGTGGCCGAGCGGTTCTAGGCACTACAGCCTGGAACCGCGCAACCGCTACGGTCGCAGGTTCGAATCCTGCCTCAGACATGGATGTGTGTGATGTCCTTAGGTTAGTTAGGTTTAGTACTTCTAGGTGACTGATGACCTCAGAAGTTGAACCATTTGATAAACGGGTATTCATTGGACAAATATATTATACTAGAACTGACATGTGATTGCATTTTCACGTAATTTGGGTGCATAGATCCTGAGAAATCAGTACCCAGAACAACCACCTCTGGCCGTAATAACGGCCTTGACACGCCTGGGCATTGAGTCAAACAGAGCTTGGATGGCGTGTACAGGCACAGCTGCCCATGCAGCTTCAACACGATACCACAGTTCATCAAGAGTAGTAAATGGCGTATTGTGACGAGCCAGTTGCTCGGCCACCATTGACCAGACGTTTTCAATTAGTGAGAGGTCTGGAGAATGGCCTAGCCAGGGCAGCAGTCGAACATTTTCTGTATCCAGAAAAGCTCGTATAGGACCTGCAACATGCGGTCGTGCATTATCCTGCTGAAATGTAGGGTTTCGCAGGGATCGAATGAAGGGTAGACCCACGGGTCGTAACACATCTGAAATGTAACGTCCACTGTTCAAAGTACCTTCAATGCGAACAAAAGGTGACCGAGACGTGTAACCAATGGCAACCCGTACTATCACGCCGGATGATACGCCAGTATGGCGATGACGATTACACGCTTCCAATGTGTGTTCACCGCGATGTCGCCAAACACGGATGCGACCACCGTGATGCTGTTAACAGAACCTGGATTCATCCGAAAAAATGACGTTTTGCCATTCGTGCACCCAGGTTCGTCGTTGAGTACACCATCACAGGCGCTCCTGTCTGTGATGCAGCGTTAAGGGTAACCGCAGCCATGGTCTCCGAGCTGATAGTCCATGCTGCTGCAAACGTCGTCGAACTGTTCGTGCAGATGGTTGTTGTCCTGCAAACGTCCCCATCTGTTGACTCAGGGATCGAGACGTGGCTGCACGATCCGTTACAGCCATGCGGATAAGATGCCTGTCGTCTCGACTGCTAGTGATACGAGGCCGTTAGGATCCAGCACGGCGTTCCGTATTACCCTCCTGAACCCACCGATTCCGTATTCTGCTAACAGTTACTGCATCTCGACCAACGCGCGCAGCAATGTCGCTATACGATAAACAGCAATCCCGATAGGCTAAAATCCGACCTTTATCAACGTCGGAAACGTGGCGGTACGCATTTCTACTCCTTACACGAGGCATCACAACAACGTTTCACCAAGCAATGCCGGTCAACTGCTGTTTGTGTATGAGAAATCTGTTGGAAACTTTCCTCATGTCATCACGTTGTAGGTGTCGCCACCGGCGCCAACCTTGTGTGAATGCTCTGAAAAGCTAATCATTTGCATATCACAGCATCTTCTTCCTGTCTGTTGAATTTCGTGTCTGTAGCACGTCATCTTCATGGTGTAGCAATTTTAATGGCCAGTAGTATAATAATGATCTTAAGGAGACCATTCGCAGACCGGCCCGAAGAAAGGTAAAAACTGACACCTGCACGGGTAATAACTTTACTGAGCAAGTGCAGAAGTGATCGTTGTTAATAGGCACACATTTGTGACGGCAGTGTTACTTCTGTACGAGAACTGCACACAAAGCTGCCGGTACAGTTACATGAACAAGGTTATCTACGTAACACTTAGAGAATAATCCCGTTCCATCGCCACCCCACGGAGCGTCGATGTTTCATAGATACGACAGTACGATTCTATTCAGAGAGCGCATCAGGGAGGAGGTTTCGTTAATAAGGAGGACAAAGGCGCGGCAAAGTGTGCGAAGTCAGTAAATGAGGCGAATTAGCATTAATTACCATTAAGAGGGAACGGAGGCGCGTCAGCAGCGCTGAGCGCCCGGCGCAGTGGCGATATGCTAATGGCCGTGACAAAACAGGATCAGCGCCGCCGCCGCCGCCGCCGCTCCGGCTCCGGAGGCGGATCGAAGCCAGCGGCTGCAGCGGCCAAGCGCTCCCAGAGGTGTTCCCGATGAGTGCAACGTACAGAAGTTCACCCCTCTCCAGAAAGACTCACGCCAGTGTACAGGAAACTGTCATCGCTGGGTTATTATAAGGAAATATCAGGGAATATACGTACGGAGCGACTTAAAGTCAAAAGAGTACATAACAATAATCGTACGAGAGGGAGATGCCAGACTGAGATTCGTCGGAAGAATCTGGGGACGCAGACTACCCAATCGTAGGTATCCGGACACCTATTAACAAACATTAACATTATGCTGGTTTAAAATGTCGCAAATATGAATGATTATGATGATGTTTGGTTCAAAAATGGCTCAAATGGCTCTGAGCACTATGCGACTTAACTTCTGAGGTCATCAGTCGCCTAGAACTTAGAACTAATTAAACCTAACTAACCTAAGGACATCACACACATCCATGCCAGAGGCAGGATTCGAACCTGCGACCGCAGCTGTCGCTCGGCTCCAGACTGTAGCGTCTAGAACCGCAAGGCCACTCCGGCCGGCTGATGATGTTTGGTTTGTGGGGCGCTCAATTGCGCGGTTATCAGCGCCCGTACAAATTCCCAACCTTTGCTCAGTCCAGTCTCGCCACTTTCATGAATGATGATGAAATGATGAGGACAACACAAACACCCAGTTATCTCGTGGCAGGTGGGCAAAGACGTAGCGAGAAGATGGATAGTAGGCGCTGGATCAAGCTTGCCTGTCACGAGAGAGACCAGAGACACACCGACAAGCAACAGACCGCCAACGCCTTCTCAACAGCAAGTATTTAGGCTACCGCCACTGACCGGAGGGCCCTGTTGGCTCACTGGCTCACTCAGGCTAAGACAATTTATAGTGACCAGATTAGTGACAATAGCAAGATTATCGATAGTGTCTACAAGAGGACTATTACTGATGAGCTCTTACCACGAGATAAATGTAAATAAAGAACAGTATTAATCCACGAGTGGATTTGCTTTGTAGAAAGAGGATACTGGCCACCTGCAACAGCATCCTCTCCCTTGCTTCCTTACGGTACAAGACTCTACTAATATCGAGTACGCCAACCCTTCGCATTTATAACTACCTGAGCTGTGCTGGGAACACTTTCAGTGAGGATTCTGAAAGTCCGCGGAAGAATGGCAGTCCATTCTTCCTCAAGAGCCGAAACTAGAGAACGTACTGATGTCGGACTCTTGGGTATCGAGCGTAGTCGACGTTATAACTCATCTCAAAGATGTTCCATCGTGTTTAGGTCGGTACTCTGGGCAGGTCAGTCCATTTCAGCAATGTTATTGTCTACTAACTATTGCCTTGCAGAGGCTGCTTTATGACAGGGTGCACTGTAATGATGATAAAAGCAGTCATCGTCTACGAACTGATTTTTTTACTACACGCAGCACACAATGCTGTAAAAAGTGTTCATATCCTTCCATATTTAGCCTTTTTTTAGTGTTATAAGAGGACCATACTCTAACCACGAAGTAAACCTCAACCGCGCGGGATTAGCCAAGCGGTCTGGGATGCTGCAGTCATGGACTTTGTGGCTGGTCCCGGCGGAGGTTTGAGTCCTCCCTCGGGCATGGGTGTGTGTGTTTGTCCTTAGGATAATTTAGGTTAAGTAGTGTGTAAGCTTAGGGACTGATGACCTTAGCAGTTAAATCCAATAAAATTTCATACACATTTTAACATTTGAAGAACACCGCCTACCGTGTGAATTTGAAAATTTTCCTGGCGAACTGAATGTTCAAACTAATTTCGAGCTTGCAGCCAGTCGTCGATTGATACACGACACGATATTTCAATTGGGCACCGGGTGAGTCACCGAAGATTTCGACAGCTCACTTGAAAATGACTGGCAGGTACCCAATTGAAACATCGTGGGACGTATTCAATTACCATCGGCTGCATCCCATTCCGTATCATCACCTCCTCTGTACTCCACTCTTGCCACTACACAAAATTCTCCCTGAAATCACCAAATCCAAATCTTTCCATCGGATTGCCACTGTGTATATCGTGATTCATCACTCAAAATTACTTTTTCTAGTCATCCACTGGATGGCCGGACGTGGATTCGAACCGTCGTCCTCCCGAATGCGAATCCATCGTGGAAACAATTGCGCCACCTCGTCGGTCTCACTTTAGGGACATAGCCCAGAGCTCCATAAACTGTTGTAACGACCCTGGCAGAATCCTTAGGAAGTGTAGTCCATAGAAGAAGGAGGTAGCTTATAAAACCCTCTGTCGAACAACATCTGAATATCGCTCCCCACTTTGGAACACGAACGAAACAAGGTTGGTAGAGGTAAAAGAAAAAGTCCAAAGAAGAGCAGTGTGGTTCGTCACTAGTTCATTTAGCAAATGCGAAAGCATCACGGAGATGCTCAGGCAATCCCATTGGCAGACTACACTAGAGAGGCGTTGGGCATCACGATGTGACTTATTGTTAAAATTTCCGGTGGGGAACGTTCCTAGAAGAGTCTACTAGTGTATTCAATGTCTGTTTTAGCGAAGAGGTCGTGACGGCGAAATCAGACAGATTTGAGCTCCCATGGAGGCCTATCAACAATCTTTCTTCCCGCGCTCTATTCGCGGCTTGAACATGAAATGGTGTAAATTTTTGGGGAAGAAACCACTGCATCGAAGGAAATTAGTGATTGACGTTTTGCGAACTTCCTTTTGTTTCAGACAAATCACATTCTCTGAAACAATCAAATCTGGTTTCGGCCTGCATTTGTGATATGCAGTACCAAAATTCCGCAGCCTGGTCGCAATCCAACCCGACCAACCGCCGTGTCATCCTCTGCCAATGGCATCGTCGGATGCGGTATGGAGGGGCATGTAGTCAGCACAACGCTCTACCGGTCATTGTCGGGTTGCTTAATCTTGGAACCGCTAAAAATCGGTCGAACAGCTCCTCAGTTGGCCTCACGAGGCTGAGTGTATTCCAGACCAGTCCTCCAACCAAGCAAAAATCCCTGGCAATACTGGGAACCGAACCTGGATCCTCCGTATGGCAGCTACGGGGATGGACTTCAGCTTGCACTGGCCATCTTCTAATGTTAGTTGCCATAGACGGTATTTTGTGGTCAAAACATTCATTATATGCGTTATCGAGCTTAAACTTTCTAACAAAAATTGCGATATTATGTAGGGATAGCCGAGTTTTCAGAGTACTGTGTATATATCCTGCTACATTGAATATACCGGAAATGACTTTGTAGGGCGACTGCAGCTGCTTTGGAAGTGACAAGCCCACCCGTAAACTAGCTCAAATGTAGTAGAACTGCTCAGTTGATAAAAAGTAGCCTCTCTAGCACGAACGTTATAGTGGTTTGCAAAGAACACGTGGATTTAGATACAGATAAATTGAAAACGGATGTCGAACAAGTGAAGGGATATAAATATGACCTCTCATTTAAGCAGCAATACCTGAAATGATTTTATACCCATTTTGTCCGGGCATATCTCATAAGAACGACTAAGAAGGTTGTGTTGTTATGATTTAATTTCACGACGCAAGCTGAATTACCACATTCAACAACGAATTTATTTCGTCATGGACTACACTAAGAAAAGCTAGCCTACAGTTACTAAGGTAATCTCGGGACACTTTACTATAAATGATCGGATCCGCTTTCGAACATAATTTCTCTCGAATGCTGTTTGCTCGAGAGTATCGAAGCATGGATGTACGTGGCGAGCCCCAAAGAAAGAGTATTGATTTGTGGTAGACGATGTAATTCCGCGCTAAGTTAGTACGGAGTAAAATGAACTGTAGATAAGCTAAAGAGCGAAATTTGTCAGTTTCCAGTTATTGCTGCTGTTGTAAGCTTCCTCTTGTACTAAATGTCATTTGTGGTGTGCAAATCGTGATAAATTCGGGAAGTAAATTAGCTTGGTTGGTTGAATTCAGCACTTCGCATTTACGTCATCAGCAGCAGCGTCGGAAGTTATGTGACAAAGTAAGCGCTTTAGTAAAGTTGCGAACTGAAATACACAATCCGCTGAAAAGAACACAGAAACTACCGGTTAGTAAGCTCGGCTCACACTGTTGGAATCCGATCACCGAACGACACGATAACGAA
The DNA here is from genome assembly GCF_023864345.2 of Schistocerca serialis cubense. Classification (NCBI taxonomy): domain Eukaryota; kingdom Metazoa; phylum Arthropoda; class Insecta; order Orthoptera; family Acrididae; genus Schistocerca; species Schistocerca serialis. The sequence goes on from NC_064643.1 coordinate 579,865,747, forward strand.
TAGGGCCCCGCCAATACGATAAACCTCGCATAACAAACTGTTATGGACCAAAACGTGCACCCGCTTTGCTGATCCGGCTCTATAAATGTCAGCTTAAACTAACTAATTAAACATTTTCGGTTATTTCTGATGTTGTGCGAACAGTTGTTCAAATTCGTGGCAGATGTACGAGACACACACGCTGGACATTTGATGACAGGAAATTACGACAGAGGGGTTTGCGATGACACATTTTGTCGAGCGTGATGCTGTCATGTATATGAGATCGCGCTGATAAATGGTTAGCAAACAGCTATGTATGTTCACACACAACCTCGTGTAGACACACACACACACACACACACACACACACACACACACACACACACACATGCGCACACGCAAGTACGCACGCACGCTGCTCAGGCAGATCACCCGATTCCAAAACTGTGACGAAGGGTGTCATTCGTATTGTATTTGTTTTTGCTACTGTAACAATACACAGATGTTTTAGTGCAGAAAGCGCATATTGTTTTAAGGACAGTTTGAACACACTTTCCATAATATCATTTAAAGTAGCTGGGAGTACGGGTGTCGCTCTGTTGGAAAAAAGAGAGACTGATACACAATATATCACATAACGTAGCCATTAAGTCGTCTTTCGTCCCTCTTGTTGAAAATGCTTCTACCTGTAGCAAAATTATTCCAGTTGACCTTTCCTGGAAGCAGAGAAATGTGTTTGCACAGCACGTGTCGTTTCAGCATGAGAATAAGGTCTCTCTCAACGACGTTTGTAGCTACAGCTGCAAGAAAGAGCTGCTTCTTTATGGGCCAGAGACGGAAAGAGAAACTTCCACACTTGATTTCGAAGCAATAACACTTCATGTTAGTGAGCTTCTCTCAAGTTTCAGGTAACAGACTTAAGCAAATGACATTTAAAAATATAATAAAAAACAACGGTACCACTCTGCTGCATTAAAGCAGGGAAAACCTTTTACTCTCCATTTGGCGGAAATAATTCTATTTGCATATTCTCGTTATGATCTTCCGCTGCCTCTTTTCTTTTTTTTAAAAAAAATTGCTGGAGTCGATGCCCTATCGCAGGTTTCTCTAATAAAATTTTTGGTTAATCTTCTCAATCCTCTTAGCGTTATGGCAGCTCTTGGCACGAGCAGTAAAACTAGGCTGCAACAAACAGCACCTTGATCGAGTTAAGTACTTGAAGAGATAATGCTGTGTCAGTGATTAGCAATGCTGACTTGTGTCACCAAGGCATGAAACTGATGCTCATTAAAACCAAACGGCAATCGCGGTCATTATCACGGTATGTTGATAAGAATTTCGAGGCGACAGGCGTCGCATCCGGGCATCCCTTAAACTAACCATTCCAAATCCGTTAATAACCATGCCGACCCTGCGCATATACGGGGAAGGGCAACAGGAAAAGAAGAAAAAGAAGAACTCCACTAGAAAGAGGCCCTGGTACGTGAATACTAGAATGTGAATAGTGACTGGTTCCTGCCTATCCACGAAGACACTGCTAGTGCATCCTGAACAAGTCTGAAGTCCCGCTATTCAAGAATCACGTGAGTTAGCAAATGTTTGAGCAACTCAGTGCAGCAACTATTAACAGCCGTACCAACACGGTTAATAAACCTAGCAGCTTTCACTGCTGCGTGAAGTCTGGAAAACTGTCAACAGAATGCGTACCAGGTTTGGCAGAAGTGTAGATTTACTGTTTAAATGGGGTAAACTGCCGGCACTCCAATATGACTGTGGACCAGAGCGCTACACAGTCTTCCACATTGCTCAAGAGTGCCAAAAACGAGCCTATCAAGGGGACATTATAGACCTGTTCAAATTATCCCCAGGTGCGACAGACTGGACTGAACGGTTAGATACTAATATGTAGTTGAACGCTTGTGTCATAGTTCTGACTTCGCATTTGCTCGTCTTGTGTGATTGAAATATTCCTGTATATTCAGTGTTTTTGCATTTTATGTGTATTTGCCATGCGATAAATAAATAGTGACAAAGGCTAATGGTGAAATTCCGGTGTTACCTGAAGATGTTCATTTAGAACGAAACCAGTTGTGCGTAGTAGACGTACATAAAATACAGCTGTGATGTTTTTTCATCAACATTTTCCAGTTGGGTAAATTTAGAGACCCTGTATTCGTAGAAGGTTGTGCAGCCATTATGCCGCCGCTATCTAGCTGTATCTCCGACAATGATCACGAGAACAAGATAAGAGAGATTAGGGCACTTACATACAGTCATTTTTCCCTCGTTCAATACGCTATTGGAATGGGGGAGAAAATCGGTAATACTGGAACGATATACCCTCCCCCACGCACTATAAAGTGGGTTGCGTAGTATATACGAGGTGTGATCAAGAAGTAAAGGGAATTTTTTAATTTCGCGATCTTTATACATCCGATTTTCAATTTTTTTTGTCTTGTTGGTGCACATGTTTTTGATATATGTTTACATCTACAACTGTTTTGATTATGGCGTTTATTGTTGACAGTCGAAAAGATTACAAGTGCTTTCGAACGCTCGGTGAATTTTTACTTAAAAAATGAATCAAAGAATGTGCATTAAATTTTGTTTTAAAAATGGAATAAAGTGCAGCGCCACATTCGAAATGTTGACGGTGGCTTTTGGTGAATCTACTATGAGTAAGGCAAGAGTTTACGAGTGGTATAAAAGTTTCAAAGAAGGTCGAGAAGAAGTGGTAGAGGACGACCACCCTGACGCGCTAGCATACCACTTACTGACGACAATGTGCAAGAAGTAAAGAAAAAGTTTCTAGAAAATCGCCGAATCACTATCAGAGCGGTTGCTGACGACGTCGGCATGTCTTTTGGCTCACGCCGAGCAATTGTTTCGGATGTTTTGGACATAAAACGTGTAGCAGCGAAGTTTGTTTGGAAACTGTTGAATTTCGATGGGAAATGTCGGATAGACATCACTTAGAAATTGCTGAATGAAGTCGACAACTATACAGCACTTCTAAAGAAGTTTATAACAGGTGACGTCGAAACCAAGGCCCAATCGTCCCGATGGAAACTACATGAAGAGCAGCTACATCACATGTGAAGGTTCTTCTCATTGTTTTCTTACCATAGGATAGTGCATGATGAGTTCCTGCCTTACGGTCGTACGATCAATGAGGAATACTACCTGGAAGTTTTGCACCGTTTGCGTGAAACAGTCCTAAGAAAACTACCAGAACTGTGGCAAAACCACTTGTGGAAATTGCATCACAATAACGGTCCCGCTCACACCTCGTTCGTGATTTTTTGGCAAGAAACAACACCGTTATGTTTGCCTCAGTGACGTTATTGGCTAGACATGGCGCCCCTAAGAGTGATGAGAACCATGAAAGGACGTCATTTTACCGCCGTTTACGAAATAGAAACAGAATCGCTGAAGGAGCTGAATGAAAAGTGAGTTCCACAAGTGCTTCCAAGATTGGAAAAAGAGCTGGCGCGAGTGCATTATATCTGAGGGGGATTGTTTTGAAGCGGACAAAGTTGATGTTGATCAAAGAATTAAGATTCTTTACGAAAAACAAAAATTCCAATTACTTTTTCGTCACACCTTGTGTGTAGAGGCAAATGTAAACAGCCATAACACGGCAGCTTTAAAAGGCCGTAAGTCGAAAGCTATTCCGCAGATTAAGCTCTCACCTGACTTGGGCAGCTACATAACAAAAACAAAACTGCATTGATATAAATGGTATCTGTTGGCAGACTGACAATCTTTCGTACTGCCCTCGCAGAATGCGAGTTGTAAACAGGTGAGGTAGAGGGTGTGTGGCCTGAACCCGTCTTGGCCGACGGCCTCGGCTGTACGGAGCACAGCAGGGGAAGGGTCCCTAAGGAGGCAGCGTCACGGGCCCCGGGTGGGGACTCGCTGCCCCCCCCCCCCACCCTCTCTCCCTGATGACTGATGACGGCCGGTGGGCCCCGGAGACGCCGATAACATCGGCCCGGCTGGGCAGCATCAATTATATCCGCCAGAGACGCCGGCAGCGGTCGACTCCTGCCGTGGAAGGAGCTCCATCGGTCACGCGTGTCGCACCCGCCCCACGACAAGCTCTGCGATTGCTTCGCTGGCTGTTAATTCTCCGGGAGAACTGATCTCGTACCTTACTCGCGACGGTAACCTGACTGCAGTTATATCGTATCCACTATTTAGGGGTGCAACGGAAACAGTGCATCAGGAATGACTACGACTTTGCTAAGTTGTGGTCACACTCGTTTCAGAGTTACTAATATTTCGAAGGGTATATAGTAAACTTCTGGGTATGCTGCAGAGTTGTTGTTACCTGTTTCTGCACGATATTTCGACGACCGACCCCCCCCCCCCCCCCTTCTTCTTCAGATTCAGTGAGTTTTTCTGTGATGTTTACTGGTTGCCTCGACTCCAACCAGACTGTTGGTCCCACGCCTCTAGAACCAAGTTCGATTTCTGACTACGCTCTTTGATACTCTTATTTTTCTGAGCTCGCACTGATATTTCGTGATACACAGTTCCCCTCAACGTTTTCCAACACCCTTAAATTTGATGGCCACCGAAATTTTAATAAATTGAGTTGTTTATTAGGTTTTCTCGCGTATTTATTTTGATATACTCCGTAACTATGCTGCGCCAGAAACTTGGCGCTTCCACCACGATGCTGGAACATTTAAACTCTGTCCATCGCAATATAAAGTTCACGATGGAACTTGAACAAGAGGACCAATTATATTTCTTCGGCGTGTTAGTTAAGAGCAGAACGGACGGATCCCTGGGTCACAATGTATGTAGAAAACCTAAGCACACTGACCTCTGTCTCCATGTCTCGAGACATCACCAGCCGTCACAAAGAAATTCGGTGCTAAAGACTCTGCTACATTGAACTGGAACACTTTCAGACAAGCAGATACTCGATGCAGAATTAGAACATCTATGAATAGTGTACCGAAGCAATCAGTACTCAGCTCATCGAACCGAAAGCCGATGCACTCTGAGAAAGAGACCGAGGATGGAAAGTAAAAAATCGCTTATCTACTTGATGTTGACGCAATATTCGGAAAGTCTCCTACAGAAACATGGCATCCTCTGTATTTCGCTCCCTTCAACAAAGGAAAAAAATTATTCTTTGCAATGTTCAAAACGGCCAACGGCCTTCCCTCATTGGTAACACCGGTTCCCGTCAGATCACCGAAGTTAAGCGCTGTCGGGCTGGGCTAGCACTTCGATGGGTGACCATCCGGTCTGCCGAGCGCTGTTGGCAAGCGGGGTGCACTCAGCCCTTGTGAAGCAAACTGAGGAGCTACTTGATTAAGAAGTAGCGGCTCCGATCTCGGAAACTGACATACGGCCGGGAGAGCGGTGTGCTGACCACATGCCCCTCCGTATCCGCATCCACTGACGCCTGTAGACTGAGGATGACACGGCGGCCGTCGGTTCCGTTGGGCCTTCATGGCCTGTTCGGGAGGAGTTAAAAACGACCTAGGTCTCCGAGATTCAGGTGTGTACCGCATTCTATGCAAATGCGGCGTGTCTTATGTGGGGGCAGGATTCTACAACAGTGACGACTAAAATAACGAGGCAGTCAACTGTCTCCGAACACTGCCTCGAATATAATCACGAAATGGAATACGACCAGACCCTTATAGCGCTGCGAACACCAATTTTCTGGGACAGCATAAGTAAGAAGCCCTTCGAAATAAAGATTTGAAAAGATAACCTAATAAAAAGGGACGGCAGTTTCAATTGAAATTACGCTTGGGGTGCGATAATCAGTTTATTAAAATCTCGTCGGCCACCATATTCACAGAACTGGAAAACGTTGACAAAATTTGCGTCTCACGGGACATCAATGCGAGCCTGAAAAACGAAAGAGTATCAAAGGGCGTAGTGGATGTCGGGAATCGAATCGGCTATAAATAGCGGCGTGAGACCAACAACAGTTCACAGTCTGGTTGTAGTCCAGACAATGAGTAAACGTAACTGTAAAACTCGCAGCACCTGAGGAAGACGGATGGGTCGATCGTCGAAATACGGTACAGAAAATGGAAACAACAACTCGGCAGAACACCCGAAAGCTCACTATTATATACAATGGAAAAACTTGTAGAAGCCGACGTGGGGAAAGGTCAGTTTGGGTTCCAGAGAAATGTACGGACACGTGAGGTAGTACCGACCCTGCGACTTAACTGGAAAGGTAAACCTACATTTGTTGTATTTGTAGATTTAGAGAAAGCTTTTGCCTATGTCGACTGGATTACGACCTTTGTAACTCTGAAGATGACAGGGATAAAATTCCTGGAGCGAAGGGCTATTCACAAGTAGTACAGAAACCAAAATGCAGTTATAAGAGTCAAAGCACATGAAAGGAAAGCCGCAGTTAAGAAGGGAGTGAGGCTGGGTTGTAGCCAGTTACCAGTGTTATACAATCAGTACATTCAGCAAGCAGTACAGGGAAACAAGAAGAAGTTTGGAAAGGGAATTGACGTTCAGAGAGGTGAAATAAAAAGCTTTGAGGTTTTCTGGTAACAATGTAATTCTGTCAGAGGCGGCAAAGGGCTTGGAAGAGAAGTTGATCGAAATGGCTGGTGTCTTGAAAAAAGGTCATAAGGCGAACATCAAAAAGGGTAAAATACCAGCAATGTAATGCAGTCGAATTAAATAAGTCGATGCTGTTGTAATTAAAAAAATGGCTCTGAGCACTGACTAAACTTCTGAGGTCATCAGTCCCCTGTTGTAATTAGATTAGGAAATGAGACATTAAAAGAAGTAGATGAGTTTTGCTATTTGGACTGCAAAGTAAATGGTGATGGCTGAAGTAGAGAAGATAGGAAATGCACATTGGCTATAGCAAGAAAATCATTGATAAAAAAGGAGGAATTTGTTGACATCGAATTTAAATATAAGTATTCAGAAGCTTCTTCTAAAAGTATTTCTCTGGGAAGTAGGCTTGCACAGAAGTGAAACGTGAACTATAAGCAATTTAGACAAGAAGAGAACAGAAGCTTTTGAAATGTGCTGCTACAGGAGAATGTTGAAGTATAGAAGGGCATACAAAGTATCTAATGCGGTGGTACTGAATCTAACTGGGGGAAAAAGAAATTTATGGCACATCCTAACAAACAGAGGGGATCGAATGATAGGACGAATCCTAGAGCATGAATGAACAGTCAGTCTGATAATGGAGGGAAGTGTAGGGGAGCAAACTTCTAGAGGGAGCCGAAGGAATGAATAAGTGAAGTAAAGGCACATGGTATGAGTGGCTGGGAGCTCCACAAGGGCAGATTCAGCTGCTTAATAGGAAAGGTTTTTCCTATTCTTTGCACCCGCACGTGCCTTTCCGTCCACGAAGTGTGAGAGCTGTGTGAGGAAGCGTATCTGTTAGCCGGCCGCTGGTGGCCGAGCGGTTCTGGCGCTACAGTCTGGAACCGCGCGAGCCCTGCCTCGGGCATGGATGTGTGTGTTGTCCTTAGGTTAGTTAGGTTTAAGTAGTTCTAAGTTCTAGGGGACTTATGACCTCAGCAGTTGAGTACCATAGTGCTCAGAGCCATTTTCGTATCTGTTAAGTGTAGGTGACTGTAATGTGTGTAAGTGTGGAGTGTACTGTCATGTTTGAGTTGGCTGGTGATGCTGAGAGAAGGGAGAGAGTGGATCCTGGTGTTGGCAGATAGCTTACTCCTCTCGAATAGCAGAGCTTAACGATCCCAATCGACGAACGGGTCACCATCAAGTGTCGCATGCCATCACTTAGTGAGACACAGCGGAGAGGTTTTGGGTTTTATTCCAGGACACTGTCACAAGTATTGGCGATCAGAGACATTACGTCACCACACACCTAGGCGAATTGTCACCCGCCGAGTACTGGCCACGTCCGACGGTGCTTAACTTCGGTGATCTCGCGTGAACAGGCGTATTCCTCTCGGCATGGCCGTTGACAGGAGATGAATGCAGTAAGAAGAATCAAGTGTATTTCAGATGCGCTTGCTATTCGGAGACGAAGAGGCTTGTACAGGATAGAGCAGCGTGGAGAGCTGCATGAAACCAGTATTTGGAAGAAGATTACAAAGTCACCAAGTTTTAATTACCACATCGAAAAAATAAAGTTATTTGGAATGGGTACTGCTATCGACAGTTGTGTGACATAGTCAATTGCACCCCTTCCGCACCGCTGGCTCTTAGGAATATTCGGAATTGAAGGCGCCTTATAAGGCAGCAGGCACTGTCTCGCTATTTCATTCAACAATGTCCAAGCGATACCGGTCAAAGGTTACAGAAAAGTGCCATATTAAAACAACCGAAAATCACAATTAGCCTCGCTGTAAACAAATCAGTTGTATTCGTTTCACAGAGGTCCAGTTATTCCTGAAAAATAAGTTTCGGCATTAGCTTTCTGTCACCGCCAGGGCAGTGCGGCGAATCTGGCGTTAATGGGCTATGGGAGCAAACGACCCACGCGAGTGCCTTCGCTAACAGCACAACATCGCCTACAGCGCCTCTCTTGTGTTCCTGACCAAATCTGTTGGACCCTAGATGACTGAAAAACCGTAGCCCAGTGAGATGAGTCTGATTTCAGTTGGTAAGAGCTGATGGTAGTGTTCGAATGTGTCGCAGGTCCCATGAAGCCATGGACCGAGGTTGTCAACAAGGCACTGGGTCTATGATAGTGTGGGCTGTGTTCACATGGAATGGACTGGGTCCTCTGGTCCAAGTAAACCGACCAATCTCTGGAAATGGCAATGTTCGTCTACTTAGAGACCATTTACAGCCATTCTTGGACTTCATGCTCCCAAAAAATGATGGAATTTTTATGGATGATTATGCGCCATGTCACTGGGCCTAATTTGTTCGCAATTGGTTTTAAGAACATTCTGGACAATTTGACCTAATTATTTGGCTACCCAGATCGCCCAACATGAATTCCATCGAACATCCATGGTATTTAATCGAGAGGTCAGTTCGTGCACAAAATCCTACACCGGCAACACTTTCGCAAATATGGACGGCTATAGAGACAGCGTCTTTCTGGAGAGGACTTCCGAAGTCTTTTTCAGTCCATGCCACGTCGAGCTACTGCACTACGTCAGGCAAAAGGAGGTCCGAGACTTCTGTCACTTCTTTGTATAGCTGTATCCCGGATGTCTCTCACACCTAATTCCGATAGTCATGGTTTCGGTAAATGTGTGACAGCGACATGGCGCAAAGTCTTCCGGCGTTTTGACCACAGTTGCAGGTGGCTTTCGCCATTAAAGGTCAAAATGTTGGAACAGTTTACATCATGCCAGTGTCTCACACCTAGGAGGGTAATGGCTACGAGTACCGAGGAACATGTAACTGCCATGGTGAGAGAGGATGAGAGGGAGAGAGAGAAAGAGAGAGAGACGTAGACTCCTCGTGCAAGGCGTTTCTCCGCCGCAGCCCCCGTGCGTCGTGCGCCCGAGTACCCTTTGGCTGTCGCCTGTGCCTGTTTACTGATACGTAATCTAGTTGGCTGCTTTATTATCACTGCCTCGGCGCACGCACACCAGCCGGTCGACCCGAGCGCAACCCTGATTTTACTGCCCTCTAAAAGGATTACGCGGCCTGCGGCCAACAAGCTGTTTACTGCCGCTCGCAGTTAACTAATAGCGGTTCACTGCTCGACCGCACAAAAAGTATAAACCGCTAATGGTGGCGTGAGATGGCTATGAAATCGTGGGACGTGAGCCCGTGACCTAAATACGCCTTTGGGCCACTCCCCAGGGTATTGTGGCGACGAAGGAGAACACATGATTGTACTGTTGTAAAAAAAGAGGAATGCGTCGCAGGAATCACTATTATACAACTCTTGTTCCGACTGTTTTCAAGCCACTCTTCCTCTCTCTCTTTTTCTTTTTCCTTATGAATTTGGTCAATTATGGGCTGCATAGAACTTAAGACTTCTTTGCTTTTCTTTTCCTCTCTAAGGCGCTGCAGTCATGGACTGTGCGGCTGATCCCGGCGGAGGTTCGAGTCCTCCCTGGGGCATGGGTGTTTGTGTTTGTCCTTAGGATAATTTAGGTTAAGTAGTGGTAAGCTTAGGGACTGATGACCTTAGCAGTTAAGTCCCATAAGATTTCACTCAATTTGAAAATTTTTTTCCTCTCTTCCCAGAACCTACCTGTCATAGTGTCCGTGCCGTGCACGCGCGACGTCCTTGGCGCTCATATATCGATAGTGTCTCCATGCGTATGTCTCTTCTCCGTTTCTGGGAAACTGGAGGGCACCGGCCAGCAAGAGAGAGCTTGAGCAGCGGCGGGCGGGGATGTCGGGACGTGTGATGAAGCAAAAAGGAAGGACTTGCTGGCAGCATTCTGGAGAGTTGGAGGTCCGGTTTTACGTAGGATGTGTGAGAACTCCATTGGGCCGAGCATAGATGGATGGCCGTGAGATAGCCTGAGGAGTGCTATTAGCATCACCACGCCGGTTGGTGATTGTCAGCTACTCGACCTTCGGAGGAGTGAATCTGCTCAGGAACCTTGTTGCATGCCTACGAGAGTGGTCTCAGAAGTCTGGTAAATTTCCATGCAAGAATGTAACGTTTTCGTTGCGGCTTCATGATTGGTACGCTTGATTATTCCAGAGACTTTCAACAATGTACAGGGTACAGTTCATTGTTGATAGCCGTCTAAATTGGTCAGTGTGTCTAATGGAGAAGAGCAAGTTCCGTTCTGTTATTAAACATTTTCAGTTGAAGGATTGGACTGTCGCACAAACAAAAATTGGGTGAAGTTCACGCGGACTCTGCGCCATCATTGAGGACCATTTACTTTTAAATTAAACATGGTTGGGCAAGCACGTAGACGAAGCACGCTCCGGCTCTCCAGTTGAGGTCACCACAAACCAAACCATTGACAAAATCCATGATATGGTAGTCCAAGAGAGCCGAATAAAAATTCGTGAGATTGCTGACATTGTAGGCACCTCAACTGAGGGACCGCGCAATATCATACACTGAGAATTGGATGTGGAGAAGCTGTGTGGGAGACGAGTACTCACAGTCGACCCAAAACGCACCTAGCACATTTCAGCACAATGTCTGGTGATGTTTAATAGCAATCCGCAAGATTTTCTGCGCCGATTTATGACTGGAGCTATCAATTGCACGCCAGAGTCAAAACGGCAGTCAAAACAATGGACAAAGGCTGGTGGAAGTGCACAGACAAGTCGAAGATCATTTTTTCAAAGATGATCTCCGCAGAGTACTTTGAAAAAGGAGAAACTATAACTGAACCGTATAATTCTTCGTTGCTGGATCGTTTGAAACTTTCGTTGGCTGAAAAAATACCAAGGTTAGCACTCAAAAAAGTGCTCTTTCTCCAGCATAATGCGCCATCCCACGCATCAGTGATAACAATGGTGAAATTGTATGAAGTGGGTTTTGAGTTGGATCCTCATCCACCCTGTTCCACACTAAGTGACTTTTTCTTGTTCCTCAATTTGAAACTTTGTATTGCTGGGAAGAAATTTTCATCAAATGAGGAAGTCATAGTTGCAGCTGGACCAAATGTGTATCTCTCCAAGGAGACTAAGTCGAGAAGTAAGGTGAGTTGTGATTCCGTAGATTTACCCGGTGTGAAGACGATCAAATCCGGCACCATACCCGTGAAGAGCATAAACAGTAAGGTGAGTTGTTTACGAAACAAGTATTATTTCTTGCTTTTATATCAGATTTATCAAACCACCCTAGTATACTGTGGACTTTATGGTGAGCCCTTTTTTCTATTTTTAGCTGACGTCTGACTCACTGCATCCTGGTCCTGGCTGAAATTTGTGGTCGTTCCACTCGATATTCCGTTGTAACCGAAGGCGGTGATTCGTATTTTTCTACCAGGTTGCGTTCAGCGATTTTTCTGGACACATATTCGCGATTTGCTACTAACGTGAGTTTGTAATTTGGATTTTGATTCCTACTGACCACATTGCTGGGTAGCATGGTTTGTTTGATTGTGAATGGTTCAAAAATTGTTCAAATGGCTCTGAGCACTATGGGACTTAATATCTGAGGTCATCAGTCCCCCTAACTAACCTAAGGACATCACACACATCCATGCCCGAGGCAGGATTCGAACCTGCGACCGTAGCGGTCGCGCGATTGTAAATACAAGCCGGCACTTACTGTAAGCTACTTGTCTGGCATGTTACCTATTCAGTGCTTGCCAGCGTTGTTTTATTTATTGGTGTTCTGTATTTTATTAGAATAGTGTTTAATTTTGCTTATCTGTTTGTGTTACAAGACAGATTAACCATTGTTTAATATTTGGTTTATTAAATTCGGAAGTGAAACCGGGGAAGGGCCTCAGTGTATGCTTTAGTTGGTCTTGTAGCTTTCGTCAAATCATTTTTGGTAATGTAAATTCCTCGTACATCCCTAGAAGAGGTACCTATTTTTGTGAGACCGATAGCCAGCTGATTCCAGTAAATCAGCATTACTTGTTGTTAGCTGTTTGCCGAACTGCCCACCTGCGTAATAATTATATTGTGATTTGTTTGCTTGAAGTTTTTTCCTGTCGGGCTTAGCTACTTCTTTCCCCCATATTTCGTCTGCCTATAACCCCTTGAGATTAAATATTTGCCTTACTTTGGTGTTCTATATTTCAGTTGTGTTTGATACTGGCCAAGAGACTTTTATATTTATAATTATTTTCTCTTATGATTTATATGTTCTAGGCAATTTGACCTTAAGGTCTCACGATCTTCACGTCTTGTACCTGGCGTTTTGATTGGCCATTGTGTAGTAAGACTCACTGTGTTTATAAGCCGGATAGCCTGGCTGTCCATGGAGGCGTGTTTGGACTCAAGCTTAAGCTAAAGGTAGGTTCATTCAACAATGCCATCACATTTAGCGAACACAGGCATCGCCTGCAAGGGACACCGTGACCGTTAGGAATTAATGTAAAGACAAATGGCACTACGTCGCGTATTAGGTTATTTTTGTAGCTCGTTTCAATCCACTACTGCAAACATCTATTTCTACAGTATTAAAGTAACGTTAGTGACACTAATGTACCTTTTTGTGTACGTTGCGTCAGTTCCGAGTAGTTTTACTAACAGAGATATTTAAAAGAGTAGGTGCTATTGGAAACATTTGTCTTACATGTTTGTTTATTAAAATTTCTTATTTTCATCTTTTACTTATATTTATTGATAGCTTGAATTGTCCGCGGCTCGTGGTCTTGCGGTAGCGTTCTCGCTTACCGCGCACGGGGTCCCGGGTTCGATTCCCGGCGGGGTCAGGGATTTTCTCTGCCTCGAGGTGACTGTGTATTGTGTGTCGTTTATCATAATTTCATCCTTATTCACTCGCAAGTCGCCCTAGTGGCGTTAAAGAACTTGTGGAGCGGCGGCCGAACCTCCCCGCGAGGCTATTGCTTGAATTTATTGTAAGATGTATGAGACACTACTTTATAAACTGAAAGATGCTTGTTCCAAATAGATTATTACCGAAAAACGGGGTAATTCCTTCAGCAGTGCTGGGGCCTAGTGGAAGGGGGACGCTAACCTCTAAAAGAAGAGCTGTCGGTAAGCGATTTAATTTTTAAAAAAACCGTTGTCAGTGACGGAGGTATTATCCACTTTTAATGGTCCGCAGAGGATCAAAGAAGGGCGCTTCGCCGACACGCTGGACGCTGCCCAAGGAATGGCGTACAGGGATCTGAGCAGCGATTTACTGTTTAAAAAGGGCTCGTGAGAGAGAGAGGGCCGGCCGAGAGGCCTTCCTTTGATTCCCTAATTCTCATTCACCGAACCGCAGACGCCGAGATTGAAAACCGGTAGCGGAAGGGCAATGGGCCATGGGAAAGGAGGCTAACAGGAAAGGGGGCGGGGACTGGCTGGACAGGGTGGGTGGAGGGACGGGTTAGAGGAGGGCCGCTCGGCCCACGATGAAAGCGCGCCGTCTGGCCCTCTGTTGTGGCGCCGCGTCGGGATGCGCCGCCCGTCGGCCTCAAAGTCCTCAGATAAAGCCGTCCCTACGGCCGTTTGAGCTCGCATAACAGGACCGCCCTGCCAAGCCTCTACCCTGACAGCGATGGCCATCGTCCGCCTACTCCTCCTCTACCTGGAACGCGACAGGTGCTCGAGGAATCTCGGCAACGCACGAGCAGTTAAAGGAGACACTCGTTACCGCTACACTGAGTCCCAGCAGGAATGGTCAATATTCAGGGATCATTCGAATCAAAAATGTCGAGTAAACTTGGGCTCCAAAATGCATATCTTGAGGTGGGTAGGACGTCAAACGGGCCGACTTGGAGCAGGTGAGGCACCACAGGACATTTTAATTTCCACTGTCTATACTTTTACAAATAAATTCATAAAACTTTAACAACATGACCAGGAAGGATTCAGGATTCATACTCATAGCAGTGGAAGCTCAAAAACGTAACAAATCTCATTTTATTTACCTGTGAAATTTCATCAATTTTTCCCTTACTACTGGCTGCATTTGTTGCTATAGGTACACTTTTCTTCCTAAGTAAGAGAGGTTCTTCGATGACTTTTGCACAGCATACAAACCATAGTTACAGGTGTATGAAACTCTAGAAGTTACTTAATTTATGAAAAAATGAATGAACTTTTACATTTTAAAGTTCATGTTTAGAAAAAAATTTAAGTTTATAGTTAATTATCTCAATTTTTTCCACAGTTTTTTAAAACATTTGGAAAATTCTAGTTTCATACACCTGTAACTAGTTTGGATGCTGTGAAAAATTCATCGAAGAATCTTTCGTACTTAGGAAGAAAAGTGTACTTATAGCAACAAATGCAGCCAATAATAAGTGAAAAAATGATGAAATTTCACATGTAAAAAATAGTAGTTTGCTACTTTTTTGAACTTCCACTGCGATGAGTGTGAGTCCTCAATCCTTCCTGGTCATGGTGACAAAGTTTTATGAATTTATTTGGAAAAGTAGAGACAGTAGAAATTAAAATGTCCTGTGGTGACTCTCCTACTTCAAGTCGGCCCGTTTGACGTCCTACCCCACTTAAGAGCTGTGAAACACATTTCTTGTTCTGAACAAGTACTCATAGCTCTTAAGATATGCATTGTTTGCCAGACAATTTTTACTAAACAATTTTGTTCTTTTGTTCTATACTACCTCTTCCCAAAATATGGAAATTTTGATTTTATTAATTGCTCGTTTAGAGACATGTTGCCTTACAGCTTTTGGTGTAGATTACACAACATATTCCCTATTACAAACAGCAATTATTGTTTTCAACAGTTTTAATGGAAGTAATAATAAATTAAAAATACGTTATAATTTTAAATAAAAAAAGACAATAATATTCAAACTTTAAGAAGATTTGATGATAGATGATACGAAAGACTTGGATTATAAGAGAGAGAGACCGAGGGGGGGGATGTTACTCTATCTGAGCCAGCCTGGTCTGAAAGCCTCGTAACTATGTTCAAATGGCTCTAGACACTATGGGACTTGACATCTGAGGTCATCAGTCCCCTAGACTTAGAACTACTTAAACCTAACTAACCTAAGGGCATCACACACATCCATGCCCAAGGTTGGATTCGAAACTGCGACCGTAGCAGCCGCGTAGTTCCGGACTGAAGCACCTAGAACCGCTCGGTCATAACGGCCGGTTGCCTCGGAACTACTTCGAGCCTTGCAGTCCCGGTTCGCTACAGTTTAATTTTCGGGTTGATATTTCTAAACACTATTTACGAGGACACTTTAACTATTATGTACACTGAAATGTGCAGTGATGTGAGAGTGTAAAGTATGTTATTTCTTGGGGTTATTAATTAACCTCATTCCTGTATTATGTGTGTTGAATTTTACCTGTTACGTAGCTTGTGGAAAGCAAAGAGCTTGAAGTAGAAGAGGTTTGTTTCACAGTACCGAAGATGAATACGTGCTCATAGGTTCCAAGGTATGCATTTTAGAACCCGTGTTTACTAGACGTTTTTGCTTCGAATGCTCGTTCCTGTAATATCCTTGAATACTGACCATACCTCCCAGGACAGTCAGTATTTACATACTGCCTGATGGAAAAACATATTTCGAGAAGGTTGTGAGAAAGCGCTGCTTATTCTCGCCACCTGTATGTCGAATAAGCAATGAAACAGGGGAAACTTTTTTTTGGCGAGTGTAAGTAACACATTAAGAGGAGCAGACACTAAAGACATGCTTCACAGACTACATAGCCCATGATGCTGAAAGTAAGAAAACTTGAATACAATGGATGCAAATGTAGCTCAAACTACGGACAAAGAAGACAAATACGCAGACAAAGACTAGTTGTAACGCATCACTTGCAGTCGCCCCAAAGGGCAGTTCTCCTGGCTGTTAGGGACGCAAGAGCAGCATCTGGTAGAATGAGGCGTTGGCCAACCTCGAGCTGATGCATTGATCTTCCTTCACCCGCTTATAGTGGCTTGTAGTCAGGGCCCACT
This sequence comes from Schistocerca serialis cubense, assembly GCF_023864345.2. Taxonomy (NCBI): domain Eukaryota; kingdom Metazoa; phylum Arthropoda; class Insecta; order Orthoptera; family Acrididae; genus Schistocerca; species Schistocerca serialis. The sequence continues at coordinate 579,882,179 of NC_064643.1, forward strand.
ACGTTGCCTTAAGAACTAAAGATGACGACTGATGTTTTCCAGCACCTTTTGGAAATGAAGTTGCAGAAAGTCCTATGGTGATACGTAACTAACAGGACGTAAGAGATGCATTCTACGCAGAGAAGGAAGAATACTTTGCAGGCCCTCCAGTGTAAATCTGTCTGTCCCGTGCCACACTCCACAGCCGATGCCTACCGTGGTAAGTGGAGGATTGGGGGGAGGGGGGGGGGGGGTCCACTGGGGACAGAACCGCACAATAACACTGGGTTCGGTGTGGGGCGGCGATAGGGCGGGTGGACTGCTGCCGCTTGTTGTGGGTTTGTGAACCACTGAGGGCTATGGCGGAACGAAGCCTCTCTGTCGTTTCTAGGTCCCAGGTTCAATACACAAAATACACAATGGTATTCATATAATTCAATTAAGAGAGAGTTTCCGAAACTGCATATCCATAAGGGAGCATTGTACTGGAATGCAAAAATTTAGAAAAATCGTAAGAAGAAACTATGAAAATTCGAAAGCAGTGACGTTAAAATCACTTGAAAAACTTAAGAACGAAATGAAGAAGTAATCGAAATAAAGGAAGAGACATGAAAAGCTTACCCGAAAAAGCCATATGTTACGTGCACATGTTCTATTGAGTTCAGGATAGTTTAGTTGACGCAGTTTGGAGCAATACAGGGGAAGGAAATGACAGAAAGAAAAAAAATTGGTTTAGATTGACTAATACACAACGTAACTCTTGTAAAATTCGACCAGCGCTACAGGGAATCGCCCCCTTCCTTCGTCTCTTCACCACAATCGGACCATAATTGTGTTTGGAATCTCTAAGAAACTTCCTCACTTCGCTCCGTCTTCGGCTGAAAACTTCGCAGGCGATACGGAGTATCGGTTGTGCGCTCCTGAGAGGCAGGAGTAATGAAATTAGCTGCCGATAAGCGACTGGGGGGCAACGCCCGACCGGTCGTGTTGACACAGTGTTGCGCAGGTCACGCAGAGCTTGTGCGCGGGGGCCGTGATAAGTCGGTCGGCCGGACACGGCATCTTGATTGGTCAGCTCGTGTCCTCGGCCACGTAGCGCAAGTAACGAGCACCGCCGAGAGTCGCCGAGGCGTTTTATCTTGCTGCAAGTACTGACGTTACGTGCACAGCGATAGCGAGGCGAACGAGTTGTCCTGGTCACTGGTAGAAATGCTGTGCCTTCAATTACCTCTAGCTGACCGTCTGGAATCACTTGGAGAGCCGGGAGCATACGATGTGGCCAACCTACCGACCGGACAGTTTTCTCTCGTTCTCTTGGATATTCATGGCTAGCCTCCGTAGGTCATGGAGCTAGTACACGCTACGTACCCAGTTCGAAGCCTGATGGTGGATGAAATTTTCAGCGCAAGTATTGGACGACAATGGGGCAGAGTCTACAAGGAATAGTTCATGAGAAACAGACGGTACATTAGTTCCTAGGATTAAATCACAAAACTTTCCAAGCTGTTTATGGAACGAGGCCAGTAAATACCGACGACTAGGGACGTTAAACACAACGATTCCATTGCTCATAATTTGTAGGTCAATTAAACAATTTTAAATCAGAGATAGTAAAATAGTCAGTATTAAACTGAGTGACAGTCCAAATCCACAATAGCTGTTTATTATGTTTTCACTGTATGACGACCGGTTTCACATTCTGGAGGTATATCTTCAGTTCACATAAAACTAGTACATCATGTACCACGACTTCCACGGTGCAAGTGCGCATGAAAACATGTCACTCCTCGGTAAAACCTTGGATGAAACGGCAGATGGGCATCCGGTCCCAACCATGCATGATCAGGAAAACATCTCCAAAACTCTGTCAAAAGACGAGCCTGGACAGCACTTGACGGACCACGTATGATAGGATGAAACCATCGTCAAAGTCCGCGGGGGTAACAAAGAATTAAAAAACACACATTTCTTGAAAGTCGTCATCATACTAAAGTATATTGGCAGGCGTAAAATAGTACTGCACGCTACAGCGCTAGCCACACACTGAAATGTAATGGCTTAAAAGAACAAATGGTTCAAATGGCTCTGAGCACTATGGGACTTAACTTCTGAGGTCATCAGTCCTCTAGAACTTAGAACCACTTAAACCTAACTAACCTAAGGACATCACACACATCCATGCCCGAGGCAGGATTCGAAACTGCGACCGTAGCGGTCGCGCAGTTCCAGACTGTAACTTAAAAGAACAAAACAGTGAGAAGCGAGACCGAATCAATTACTAAAATGTGTGTATCTTGCGTGAATACACGGTGCTGGACTATGTGACATTGGCAACTTGGAGTTGAAGCGGCGTACAAGATGGTGGTATTTTGGTTATTGTGCTGTTAATGGTGCGAATATGGACACAAAGTGTACTGTTTCTGTCTAGGAGGCGCCACTGATGGTCGATGAAGACGGCAGAGGACGATGTGTGGGTGTTGAGGAGAAGGAGGAGGGAGTTGGGTATTGTGGACGGTTGGAGAAGAGGTTGTATGAAAACTGGAATGTTGTCGTACGAGTACAGGGCTCTGCTAGAAAAGCATATGCGAACTAAGTGTTGAGGGGAAGAACATGGATAAACTGAAGAGTCGAGTTGTGTAAGGAAGAATATCGGCATAGTCCTGGAAACGGTTAGATTATATATTTGGATGGAAAAGGTAGTGAGTTGTGCGGAATGGGGCCGTTGGAAAATATGTATGTTTAGATAACAGACGCTCAATGATAGATCCGTACCTAAAGACTGGAAAGTAGCATAGATCACAACAATATTCAAGAAATGCAATAGGAGTATCCACTGAATTACACTGACGTCGATTTGCAGTAGGATTTTGGGACATGATCTGTGTTCGAACATTTTGAACCACCGCAGAGAAAACGATCTATGACATATAGCCAGCATGGATTCAAAAAATACCGTTTTTGTGAAACACAACTAGCTCTTCATTCGCTACCGACAGGGGAACTCAAATTGATTCCATATTACTAGACTTCCAAAAGGCATTTGACATTCATCGTCACAAATGACATAACGTCGAATTGCGTACCTATGGAAGATCGTCTCAGTTCTGCGTTTTGATTCGTGATTTCCTGCCAGAAAGGTCACAGATCGTAGTAACGGTCGGAAAGTCATCGAGTAAGGAATAAGTGATATATAGCATTCCCCAAAGACGCGTTTAGGCCCTCTCCTATTCCTATTCTATGTAAACGAATGTAAACGATTTAGGAGACAATATGACAGCCCTCTTCGATTGTTGGCAGATGATGCTGTCGTTTAGCTTCCAGTAAATTCATTAGAAGAACAAAACCAATTACGAAACGATTTAGACAGGATATTTGCGTGATGCGAAAAGAGGAAAAATAATGAAAAGCGTGAGATCATTCACATGAGTACTAAAAGGAATCCTTTAAATTTCGTTTACACGATAAATTACGCAAATCTAAAGGCTGTGAATTCAACTAAATACTTAGGAATTACAATTACAAATAAGTTAAATTGGCACGCACACATAGATAATGTTGTGGGGAATTCAAACAGAAGACTGCGTTTTATTGGCAGATTGCTTAGAAGGTGCAACAGATCTACTTAGGACACTGTCTGCACTACGCTTTTCCGGCCTCTGCTGAAGTGTTGCTGTGCTGTATGGGATCCTTACGAGACAGTGACAATCATTAAAACAAAGGCTTTTTTCATTGCAACGGGATCTCCTCACGAAATTTCGGTTACTACTTCCTCCTTCGGATGCAAAAGTAATTTGTTAATGTCCACCTACTGGGGAAAAATGTTCGTCGTAATAAAGTATGAAAAATTAAAGCTCGCAAGGGAAGATTTAATCGTTTTTCCCGCGCGCTGTTCGAGAATGGAACGTAATAATAGTCTGAAGGTGATTCGATGAACCCTCTACCAGGTGCTTAAGTGTGGATTGCAGAGTAGTCATATAGATGTAGATGTAAATGAGCAGGACCATGTCTTCATACGCGAAGGTGGGTGTCGTTTGGAGAGATTACATCTGGTGGACGAAGAGGTGACCGCTACGGTCGCAGGTTCGAATCCTGCCTCGGGCATGGATGTGTGAGATGTCCTTAGGTTAGTTAGGTTTAATTAGTTCTAAGTTCTAGGCGACTGATGACCTCAGAAGTTAAGTCGCATACTGCTCAGAGCCATTTGACGAAGAGGTACAACAGGCTATGATTTCGCCGGAAATGGACGGGGTCGACTTGATTTCGTAGGATAAAACGGGACAGTGCTGACTCCATGTATTGCTGCTTGAGGCCGGGTTTATTTGAGTATCGTTTATCGAAGATGATTTGCTTAAATACAGGTGCCACGGCTTTTGCAGTCCTGTGTTAATGAACGTGGCGTATCAAACAACATTCACAAGGTTTTGCTTGGATGGCTTTCTTGGACAGCTCAGCCGTGTGGCTTGTACAGAGGATGTCTTCTCTTTCGTCATGCAAGCATGCTTTCGGGAGGAGGACGTGATTGTTACGAAGAAAGTGCGGGATAGAGCAGCACACCTGTACGTGACTCAATTCATATCAGTGTGGAGCGGCGTAATTAAGTTGGCATGCGCTCAAGAATACTATTTCATCATCACCTCCACGTCCTATCGTGGGTTATACAATCTTACAATTGACACTAATTAGTTCCCTTGCGGTGGCTACGACGACAACAGAGCGCACACAAAGGGTAATTTCTTAGTGGACTCGGGTTTCTTAGGGGCTGCGATAAGCAACCCGCTGGTCAACTCGTTTCTGGGAAGGCCTCGAGGAATCGGACGCATTTGCCACCTGCCGGCGAAATCGAGTGCCGTCGGCGCCGGTCACGACCGGAAGGCCGCTTTAATTTGCGAGTGCACAGCAGGTCGGCGTCGGTCTTTTCGCGACGCCTACGGCGACGGCGCCCCCAGTCGGTGGCCGGCGACGCGACGTGTAAATCACGCTCGTAATTGCTGGCGCGGCCGCGCGTCACGATCCCATCTGGCACCGGCGCCGGCGGCGTTGGCCCTTAACTGATGCCTGGCGCACGCACGGACGGGCGGACGCTGCCGCGGCGCGCCGTTCCGAGAATTTTAGCCCGTCAGATCTCATCTTGAGTGACGGCTTCAGCGCGCGGCCGGGCGAGCGTGAATGCGATACGTGCCACATGCGAAAAATTTTGACCGCCGTGTACAGCGCTAAGTGAGAGGAGGAGTGGGATAGGAGAAGGGGAGGAGGGAGGGAGGGAGGGAGGGAGGGAGGGAGGGAGGGAGAGAGAGAGAGAGAGAGAGAGAGAGAGAGAGAGAGAGGGAGTGGATGACCGGGAGACGACAGGGGACAGAGGGAGATCCGAAGACAGATTGGGAGGGTGACGGGTAGGGAGAGAATGGAAGATCAAGGGATTGGAAGGAGAGAGAGGGAGATTGTGTAGTAAGGAAGATGAGAAAGGGAACTAGAGAGTGTGGAGGGAGGGAAGGTTGATGGGTGGGAAAGGGAAGGGATGAAAGGCGGGAGGAGGTGGTTAGGAGCGTGGGAGGAAGGCACGGGAAGAGTAGGAGAGCGGATAGGAGAAAGAGCAGGCGGGGTCATTTTGAAGATGTAGCGGACATACAATAGATAACAGGTCGCAAAGCAGCCCATGCACTAAAGAAATCGCAACAAGATCTAAGGGTCATAAATGTTAATAAGTGTCACGGTCACCAAGGGAGGAACAAATTTATACCGTTCATAGGTAGCTGATAAAAAAAAATGGACAAGAAAAACGAGAAACCTGTCTCAAATGCACTGAGGTAACAAAAGTCATAGGACAGCGACGTGCACGTATACACATGGCGGTAGTATCGCGCACACAAGGTATAAAAGGGCAGTTCATTGTGCGGAGCTGTCTCTTATAATCGGGTGATTCTTGTGAAAAGGTTTCCGACGTGATTAAGGCCATATGACGGGAATTCACAGACTTTGAACGCGGATTGGCAGTTAGAGCTAGAAAATGAAGAGTCCATTTCCGAAATCGTTAAGGAATTCGATTTTCTGAGATCCATAGTGTCAAGAATACCAACTTCTAGGCATAACCTCTCACCGTGGACAATGCACTCACCGGCGGCCTTCACTTCACGACCGAGAGCAGCATTTGATTTTATTGTGGCTTCTCCTGTCTGGTTTGAGAATATCAAAGAGCAGACAAATAATAATAGGTAATGATAGCATTATGTGCTCAGAGTATACAAACTTTGGACGCTTGACAATGGCTTTTTGCGTAAGGTCCGTTCATTGTAAGTTTGACCATGAGTGATTTTTCTGAAAATATTTCTTTACCGGACTTGGTAGATTGAATAATTCCAAAGCGCTTGTTCGTACTGTACCTTTGATATAATTTGTAACACGGAACCTTCAGCCTTGCCAAGATGCCGTTTAAGTGGAACAATAGCTTGCAACATAAGTGAAACACAACATTAAAGAATATCACTGAATTCACAAAATATTATACTAAATTAAATTACATAGACACTTACATTAATTCTGTTGCTGTTTGCAACTATGAGTACACCAAGTGAGATTGCGCCTCATAAAATAGTATAATGGCGGTGTGCCTAATTATCATCTGCAGCGATAGCAGATATGCGTCCGATCAAGACGGCTTCCAAAACAAAAAAGGTCTTATCGGCAAGACAACAATGCTTCATCAGTTGCACGCCACAATCGATACAACCGCGTATACTAATTAATATCTTAAGTTATTCTTTATTTATATTCTGAGCTTATATCTACGTGTTAGCACTATGTCCACTCCCATCCTGCAAATGCGCCTTTAAAAGTGGTTGCATAGAGCTGTCAGTGCTAACAGACAAGCATCACTGCTTTGAACAATCGCAGAAATCAATGTGGGACGTACGATGAACGTATACGCTAGGACAGTGCGGCGGAATTTGGCGTTAGTGGGCTATGGCAGCAGACGACCGACACGAGTGCCTTTGATAACAGCACAACATCGCCTGCAGCGCCTCTCCTGGGTTCGTGACCAAATCTGTTGGACACTAGATGACTGGAAAATCGTAGCCCAGTGAGATGAGTCTGATTTCAGTTGGTAAGAGCTGATGATGGGTTTTGAATGTGGCGCAGACCTCACGAAGCCATGTACCCAGATTGTTCGTGACCAAATCTGTTGGACACTAGATGACTGGAAAATCGTAGCCCAGTGAGATGAGTCTGATTTCAGTTGGTAAGAGCTGATGATGGGTTTAGAATGTGGCGCAGACCCCACGAAGCCATGTACCCAGATTGTCAACAAGGAACTGTGCAAGCCGATGATGGCTCCATAATGGTGTTGGCTGTTTTTACATGGAATGGACTGTGTCCTGTGGTCCAAGAGATCCTATCAGTGACTACTTTTTTTGTGAAATCTTATGGGGCTTAACTGCTAAGGTCATCAGTACCTAAGCTTACACAATACTTAACCTAAATTATCCTAAGGACAGACACACACCCCCATGCCGGAGGGAGGACTCGAACCTCCGCCGGGACCAGCCGCACAGTCCATGACTGCAGCGCCTTAGACCGCTAGGCTAATTCCTCACGGCTGTTCGTCTACTTACTGTCTATTTGCAGACAGTCATGGATTTCATGTTCCCTTAGTACCATCGAATTTTTATGGGAGGCAATGCGCCATGTCACCGGTTCACAACTATTCGCGACTGGTTTGAAGAACATTCTGGACAATTCGAACGAACGTTTGGCCATTCAGGTCGCCCGACATGAATCCCGTGGAATATTTATGGTACATAATCGAGAGATCAGTTCGTGCACAAAATCCTGCACCGGCAACACTTTCACAATTATGGGTGGCTGTAGAGGCAGCATGGCTCAATATTTCTGCAGAAGACTTCCATCGTCTTGTTGAGTCCATTAGACGTCGAGCTGCCGCACTACTCCGGAGCCGGCCGTTGTGGCCGAGCAGTTCTAGACGCTTCAGTCCGGAACCGCCCTGGTGCTACAGTCGCAGATTCGATCCTGCCTCGGGCATGGATGTGTTTGCTGTCCTTAGGTTAGTTAGGTTTAAGTAGTTATGTCTAGAGGACTGATGACCTCAGATGTTAAGTCCCATAGTGCTCAGAGCCATTTGAACCACTACTCCGGGAAAAAGGAGATCCGACACAATATTAGCCACCTCAGCGTATGATACAGCGCAGCAATACTGTAAAAGAGGACAGACAAGCATAACGTAAGCAGTTTCGTCAACAGACCTGTTGGATTTGTTAAGCTTTCTGATAATTAAACGCCGTCTTTGATTCGGCTTCCTTACAACATTACCTGTGTGGTACTTCCAACTTTGAATATCTTTGAGAATTTCATTTATTTTCTTTACGGGAAGTTCTCTTGTTTTGATAGAAACTGTACCGTTGCTATAATCACAACTGGTTAATGCCGGGTGGTGCATTACCCCAGTTTAAGTAATTGTTGCAGTGGGGAAGTTGTAAGATCAAAATGACTACGAGAGAAAGGCGAAATAAAAGCGCGAGCACGGTAAACGTGAAATACACGGTTTGCGTATGGCAGTGCAAATTCTGCAAATCGGTGTATCTGTTTTGCAGCGGCAGAGCGCGTCACGAGTCCGACAGCCAATCCCCGGACAGCACTCTGCGCGACGACGCCGCCGGCATAAGTGATGACGCGCTGCAAGTTTCAGCTCCCGCTGCGGCCGGGCCGGGCCAGAGTAGGGTAGGGGCGCTCTAATTGTCAGCGCATCGCGAGATGATGGATGGCTCGCAGCCGCGTATCGACCCAGTGACCCGCCGCCCCCGCCGCCCCCGCCGCCGACGCCGGCGGAAATTCGGCGCCCGCGCCGCCGCCGGCCGCGGCGGTCAGCTGTTTTAATGCGGCGCGCATCTCGCATCATCCCCTAGGCCGCAGGCCGGGGCTTAGCGGGATCGAGAGCCTAGTCGATACTCGTCAGCGCGCCCTCATCGGCTTTCTGGCCGCGCAGCCCAGCCCCCCGAAATTATCTTTTGTTACCGCGGCCGCCTGCCACTGGAATGGGCTCTTTGGCCGCCGAGGCCCCAGGATGTGTTATGTAGCACTGGCCGCAGGGCTCACCTGGACCTGAGCTGCCTGCCAGACTCACCTCAGAAGCGCACCAGGTGGATTGGACTCTGGTGGAACATCAAGCAATTTAGGCCGCCAGGGCAGCGATTTCCCATCATAATAAAGACACTTGCATCATTCCTGCGATGTAACAAATGAGCAGGGTGGTAATTTGCAATGTATCATTCCACGACTGTCCATTTATCATAACGCTTTTTCCTGTCGTAGTGGCCTCGGCTAGTTTCCTGCTGCAGGTTTTGTTCGACCTGGAGATGATGGGCCGGCCTATTTCTAATGCTCCTAAATGGGTGGTGGTCGGATACAAATAGGCAGATGGAAGGGCGAGTAACTTCCCTACGACGACCAGTATTTGCTAACAGCCATGGCAGTGAAACTTCTATCAAAAGTTCGTGGTCTAGTGGTTAGCACTGCTGCATATAGACCATGGTGCCCTGCTTTTCATTCCTGCTCAGATCGAGGATTACGCTGCTCAGGACCCATCATACATCCAATCTTCATTAGGTGCGCAAGTGGCCAAAGTGTCCGCCAGACAACCCCAGGTGGGGCCTCCAGGCCAATACATTACATGATCGTTAGTGTAACTTCTTGAGGGTCTGCAAGGAAGCAGCACGATACAAAAATAAGTAGGAGCAGGAAACAACCATTCTCCTTCTAATTCTGACTAACTGAAGGCCTGAATGTTAATTTCGTGGAATGGTTTGGATATCGCGAAATTGAGGACTCGGTCAGTAACCCTCGTGGGTTGTACAAGTCGAGTGCCCTCCAGGACGGAGTTAATGTTTTCGTGGTGTATTTCAAAAATGGAGAGCAGATGATCCTTCGAGATTAACTGAGTTATTTCTTGCGGTGCAGAGGGTTGAGAGATTCCAAAATTGCGCTCCCGTGCACGGTCGTGGTTTTCGGGCTGAACTTCCAGTGTTGCAGGCCATTGTTGCCTTTAAGTGAGCGTGCACGTCCTCGGTAAGCCGACCTCTTACATGAGATCACACAGCTAGTAGTTAACTGTGCTGTGCACGGGCATATAGACCACCAATATAGCAGGACAGCGCCGTGGGTATCCGACACATGAGCTCTTAGTGGCCACAGCATAGAGCGCCAAATCAATGCAAGTTCCGAACGACAACAACCACCACGGTTTGTTGTTAATGGCAACTCAGGAGGCATCACTGCGACCTCAGGCGCTCCCTCGCCAACATGAGGCAGCTATTTCGCCTCTAGGAGGCACAATCCCTTGGATCTATTTGCTTCTACCCTATCACTTGGCCGCAAATAGTCCCCGACAGGTTCTTCCGCCGGCACTGGATTTACGGAGCTGCACTGCCAGTCTCTGGCAGTCTAAGCTTGCTCACCAGCTTGAAGAACGCTGCCAGCTGTCCACGTCTACGCTACGCTGCGACTTGGCCACAGGAAACTCTGGCACTAAGACTCTAGTATTCAGTGCCTTGTTAGTGTGTTGTGTTCATGGACAACGGACATATGGAATAGCTCCTCAGATATGTGAATAGCTCGAAGACTTCTTAATAAAACCCAGTAAGTTGTCCTCGACGGTGAGCGTTCGTGAGAGACAAAGGTATCGTCAGGTGTGCTCCAGGGAAGTGTGGTAGGATAGCTATTATTTTCTACACAAGTAAATGTTGCGGCGGATACGGTACACAACAATATGCGGTTATTTGCTGATGATGCTGTGGTGTACGGGGGATTGTCGTCATTGAGAGATTGAAGGAGGCTACAAGATGGCTTAGACAAAATTTCTAGTCGGTATGATTAGTGGCAACCAGCTCCAAGTGTAGAGTAATGTACATTAATGCGCATGAGTAGGAAAAACAAACCCGTAATGCTAAATTTCTTGGGTTAACATTGCAGTGCGATATGGAATGGAACGAGCATGTGAGGACTATGTTAGGGAAGGGGAATGATCGACTTCGGTTGGGAGAATTTTGGGAAAGTGTGGTACGACTGTAAAGGAAACCGCATGTAGGACGCAACTGAGGCCGATTCTTGAATAATACTTTAGTGTTTGGGATCGGCACCAGGTCGAATTAAAGGAGCACATCGCAGCAATTGAGAAGCGAGCTGCTACATTTGTTATCGGTAAGTTCGAACAACACGCGGGTATTTCGAGGATGCTTCGGAAATTCAAATGGAAATCCCTGGAGAAAAGGTAACGTTCTTGTAGAAGAACAATACTGAGAAAATTTAGAGAACCAGTATTTGTAGCTGACTGCAGAACGACTCTACTGCTTCCAACATACGTTTCGACTAAGAACCACGAAGATAAGATACGAGAAATTAGGGCTCGTACGGAGGAATATAGATAGTCGTTTTTCCCTCGCTCTATTAGCGAGTGGAACAGAGGACGAAATGACAAGTAGTGGTAAATGGTGCCCTCCGCTGCGCACCGTAGGGTGACTTGCGGAGTATATATGTGTAGATGTAGAACCGTCCTAAACTGTGGTTCTTCCGGACACAGGCTTTGGCCTTTTTAGTCTTAAGCGAACTTCTCTGTTGCGGTTATATTAACAAACAGTATTATTTGTATCTTTCTCAACTTTTATGTCATCGTTAATAAATGTTGAGTTCCTCGTCCTTGACGGAACGCTGGGTGGGCCACTTCCAGCTGGACGACAGTGTCTTAGTGGACAATGTAGATGATATTTAGCCAATAAATTATATTTGTTTCTGTGGGAATTCGAGAGTGATGCTGTTGTTTCTCTTCCTTTATCTACTTTGAACTGTAGCCTACTCTTATCAGGTTGTTATAATAACTAGCGGGAATTGATAGTAGTCATTTTGAGACAGTCTATTGAACCGTATGCGGTGAATTTATTCCAAACCAGTGGTCGGATCTCGGAATCTTATTGACAGTAATAAGATCGAAGCACGCTTTTAAATTATTGGCTTCGGTATTGCGAGAAGTTTAAACGAATCTCACAGGTCAAAGTAGGCGGTCCATATTTACACTGATTGGTAGTGTAACAGAGCAGAGAATTAATCTGGATTCGCCAATAAAGGTTTCCAATTAAATCCGCGGAGCAGCACGTCGCACAGCACCGAGAGCGCGTGGGTTCAGGCCATGCGACTCTACAGAAACTGCGAGACACGGACGAAAGGAACGTTTCAAATTCGTATGGCACTAAAAATAAAATCTTTTAGTTTTCCAGGCGAAGTCACGATCCTCCTAAATGACTTTTCACGCGACACAAGAGCACTCGTATCTGCTTCCGGATATTCTGCTTTTAGTCTGGTGGTTAGTTGAACATCGTCAGAAAACAGGAGTTACCCCACACATGTACTAAAGACGTGGGATTATGTGTAAAATTTTTCCAGCCATCGTCGTCGAGTGGGATGCGAAACAAGACAGAAGGAGAGAGGAATATTTGTCAAAATATTACTGTCGTGCCATAGACTTGCCTCCCCAGTCGTTCTTTATGTTCCTCGCGTACCGACACAGGGAATTTACTTCCTTGACAGCTGAAACTGGAAGCCTATAGCCGTCGTCTCTATTGAAACTATTTTTATATTCCACAAGTCTCAATCCTTTTCGACCTTCTCTACAATAAATGTTGCATTCCTTGGTTAGCACTCGTACTTCGTTGGAAGCTGGATCTTGGAAGCAGTTCTACTGAAGTTCCGCTGTCACAAATTTCACACTCTGTTTTAAACGAGTGTGGCATTCGTACTCTTAAATACGCTCTTTTACTACATTTCCAGTTACTCCTATGTACACTTTACCACAACTCCGTAACTTCCGCAGTGCGAAGGCGAGCAGGTGCGCCCGTTTTACGTCGCAGAAAGAGTTATTTTGTTCTGAGTGAAAAATGTGGTTTTTAATCCACCTTTTCGGAGACTTCTGCTTATGCAGCCAATAACGTGAGAGACGAACGGCGGTTCCTCGTCCTTTATTAGCACAATTATTACTATTTCATTTCACATCCCTATCTGTGGACAAAGCATCACAATTGGCCTTCAGTGTGCCCTTTATCTTCGATTCCAAGCTGTTATTGTCTCTGATACGAAGGCACGTGAAGGGAGTAAATGTCGAGCACTGCTTGCTTCTGGGCTGAGCGGTGGCTTGAAGTGGTGAAGTGACACAACGAGAGGCCCTCATGTGTACATTCTACTACGAAATGGGGGAAGATCATTTTGTTTCACTCTCACTGATTCATTGTAGTTTTTCATTACCGGGTTCGCCCATGATCTCTTCGGATTCGCTATTGTGAACGCCATAGTTACTTTCCGGTGTCTGAGGTCTGAGATCTGAGATCTCTTTTCAGCCCGGAGAAGATGGGTCACCCCTTCGGTAATCTTTTTATATGGGTTGTCGTCGGGGTGTGCTACATCGTCGCAAGAACTAATGACTTATTCTGTATAGCATATTTTATTCCAGAATTTATATGGCAATCTGTTTAGTGGAAGCATTCAAATGCAAAGCAGTAAAATAAAAATAAAATAATAAACAATGGAAATTATTTATTGAAAATGAATGGGAATGACAGAAGAGAGGGATGAGACTTATCAATTCGCATAAGCGACGGGTACTGCTTATTTGCTACGAAGCGACATTATAGTGCAATGCAGAAAGAATTTGAACATTTAGATGACAGTGAAAGAGCAAAAAACTACAACTACCGACAAACGGTATTCATTGTTCTGTACCTCGAGAAGTACTTCATGCTAAAACTGCGGGCTTGAGCACTGGTGGTACGAATAGTAAAATTCCTGAAGTCGTACCCATTATTCCATTGTCAGTTGCAACAGTTTTCAATGGAAATGAACGAAGAGTATGGAGACTTCATATATTAGTGTAAAGTACTTTGGCCAAGTCAAGGGGGATGGCTGGAACGATTTTTCGATTTAAAACTCACTGTTGTTGAATTTATGAAGGAAAAATGACTGCAGGAACGAAAATTAGAACATCCGGAACGGATTGCAGACTTTGCATTTTAAGTGGACTTGGCTGCATACTGTTTACAGTAAAATATTGCAAGGAAGCTTCTTTCTGATTTGATGGGGATGCATTTAAAAAGAAAATCACGATGTAGAAGGGATATTATCTGACAAAGACAGTCCAGTTCACTATGGCTACTGGCGTTAAGGAAAACGTGAGGCTTGAAGAATTCATTGTGGCCTTGAAAGAATTACTAGATAGTGCTATAAAGGTTTTGACGACACTGACAACCTTATATCTGTTTTTGAGCTTTTTTCGAGACTGTTCGCCGTTTCAGTTGAAAGCATGCCTGTGAATGTGCAGATGTAATTGATAAACTTGTAAGGTAATTCCGGTTATGTGACAAATGTTTTTACGTTAAAACTGTCCATAGCGTCTACATTGCTTTTCTCGGGTGAAGTTTCCTTGTCTCCACACTGAGGCTGTTAAAGTGCTATAATATTTCGATCGACATATTTGTGTAAAAGACCTTTCTCCTGTTATGAAACTAAATGGTTCAAATGGCTCTTAGCACTATGGGACTCAACTGCTGAGGTCATTAGTCCCCTAGAACTTAGAACTAGTTAAACCTAACTAACCTAAGGACATCACAAACATCCATGCCCAAGGCAGGATTCGAACCTGCGACCGCAGCGGTCTTGCGGTTCCAGACTGCAGCGCCTTTAACCGCACGGCCACTTCGGCCGGTTGTTATGAAACTAAATAAGTCACAATTACATGGCAATTCGAGTGCGAAATATTGGAAATTGTATGCCGATAGTTTATACCAGATAAAAATTATATTGTGTGTTCAGCGTGCCAAAAAATAATTAATACTGAAAACTTATTTTGTTTGTGATCTATATTGTTAGAAATGTGAAATATAAAACCTAATCGCCTGTAGTGCGACTGCCGGCCGTTGTGGCCGAGCGGTTCTAGGCGCAGTCTGGAACTGCGCGGTCGCTACGGTCGCAGGTTCTTATCCTGCCTCGGGCATGGATGTATGTGATGTCCTTAGGTTAGTTAGGCTTAAGTAGTTCTAAGTTCTAGGGGACTGACGACCTCAGATGTTAAGTCCCATAGTGCTCAGAGCAATTTGAACCATTTTGCAGTGCGACTGCATTGCCATTTAAAAGCGGTGCGTTCGCTTTTTCCCCTCTTCCCCCTCCATGGGCTCAGATAGCGTGTCGTGGTGGTGGGGGATATGTGAAGCGAGGCAGAGTGCTTTGGTACTCGGGCCCGGGGGCCGACATCCTGGCCACTCCTGATCTAAAGGTTCAAAGAAACAGATGAGCGAGGAAAAATATTCCGGCGCAGACTTTTGTAATCATTAATACCGGTACTCATTTAGAAGTGGGCGCGACTATAATGGACATTGGTCTCCTCCAAATGGAAGCTGGGCTTTTAAACCAGTCTCTCACCGTTCTGGTTCCGAGGCGGGATTAGGGTCCGCCGATCGGAAGGACATAGAGAGCAGCTCCGGCAGCCGGGCTGCGGGACCTGGCGCATTCGGGACACGTCTCGCGCCACTCTTGTGCTCTCAATGGCGGCCGTCGGCCGTACACGGCGGCTGTCAGTATCGAGCAGCGGCCAATCGGCGCGGCGGCGATCTCGGCGGGGAGTCCCCGCGGCCCGCCAGGTAGCGGGCCCCCGCTCTGACACCCGCGGGTATTCGTGTGGGCGGGAACCGTCGCCCCGAATTGCGCTCGTTCAAAATTCCAGTCACGTCGCCGCCCTCGGTGTACTGGGACGGCCCAAGGTAAATTCCGTTTTCCTTGTGCCGCTCGCGAAAAGATGCTTAGCTCCGAAATCTGATGGGCGTGAAAGTTACAAAAATCTAGAGGACCGCTTTCGAACGATAAGTGTTACTCTGATAAATTACATAACTTAGGATGTATACGCCTCGGGACATCCTGGAGATCCGGCAAAAACTCGGAAATTTTTTTCATCCGTGAAAAATCCGGGCATATTTTTTAGAATTCGGGGAATTTTTCATTGTTTTAATTTTCAGTTAATCTTTTGTAATTAAATTCTTGAGAACTGATACTGTAACAAACAATTTTCGTTTGGCTCTTGTTGCAGAACAATACTGAAGCAATAAAACTTTAGTTGCTGAGGAAATGCACGATTAACAACAACAATATACAGTGCACACTGTAACGCCCCCCCCCCCCCCCCTTGCCTTAATATGATGAAAATTCAGTTTTGTGTTAGTAAATAAAATGTACATGTTTTAGGAGAATATAACTTCTCATCAAAGCATTTCAAAGGTGTTCGCAGCGTGGTCGTCACAACGCCGAACAATACGGTTTCAAAGATAAAGTTTATGGCTCTTCACTTTTGTTGTCTAGGGAATTATATATTTATAAGAGGTCCGGATTTTTGAAAAAGGTAAGGCTGGAGACATCTAGTAGTTTTATAAAAGTCATCACACGTTTTGATTCCTCTTTAAAAAACACACGTAAAGTTTACATGGCGTCTATGACAAAACAGTTACATCTTGTGCATCAACCTCTTTGGTTCTACGATCCACACATGTTTACATACAATGGAATTAGCCGGCACTAGAAACGCTGACCGACGTGACTTTCACAACTACACTGAGCCAGCTGCCTGCCGGTCTTTGACAGTACTCGTATTTATAACCTTCCAAAGAGATCAACAAATTATCTCTTTTTTTAGAGTCGATGAAATTGTTATTAAATGAATTATTTACATGAAATAGTTACAAATGATTCTGGTGCTCAGGTGTTTAGATTAAAACCATAAAGGGCGCATTTTACTGGTAATTACATGTGTCAACCAAGTGAAATAGCTGGATTACGAAGTGTTGAATATGACCTTTCTCATTTGCATAATATTGGGTTTAAAAAGTGCAAATCTGTAAATTACGTGAGTATACAGAACAAAAGTATTATTAAACTTATTTATTTTTCGTACTAAGTGTAGTGAATAATCGTTCCCACTGTAAAGGAAACCGCGTGTTTCTCTGAAGCCTCTCAGCGCAGAGCGACTGCCTGCATCCACCACTAAGATTCTAGCAGCTGTCCCGGATAAAGTTGTCGCTGTTGGACATTAGGGCCTAGACGGACTCCTCGATAGCAGAACCACAATACGCGGAATGTGTGAGACCAGATTTTTCTTTCGCCAAACATTAATTTATTCACGTCCCAAGGGAATGTTATAAATGCTCCCAGAAAACTGCTGGAATAAACAAGAATAAAATACTCCAGGTTACGTACGAAATCAGATACAATTGTAAAACGAGGCACGTAACAGTACTAACAAATCAGGATTTTACACGTTGTTCAGGAACTTGTAAAATCTGATGACAGTCACGTAATTTTTAAATACAGCATTTTGAAATCAGTTTATGACTGGTTGCTGCTTTGCATTTCACACACTCTTTATTAAATAACAGTTTCACGTCTCAGAAAATATTGCCATTTGATAAACTCGTCTAATGCAGCAAATGCTTAATAGTTACTTCATTTCCGAACAACGAATGTCAGTCATATATTCGCACGCATTGCATGTCCTCACGTTTTACAAGGGAAACGACATCTATCTCTAAGCTAAGGCCAGCATACAAAAACGCATGAGCTAAACAATATGTCTCTGCGAAAGAAACGTCGTACGATTATAGTGACCAAAGGAAGACAGCTGTAAACCGATGGTTTAAATTACTACACCACTAAATGCGATATCCATCAAATCCGTCTCCGTCTGAAGAAGAAAACAACTACAAAACATTAGACAGGCTACCTATGTCCCGTAGTTCATTCGGCAACGTGCTGATAACCGAAGTTCCTTTCCTGCGGTAAAAAGTTTGGTTTTCTAGAAATAACATACTTCGGATTAGCTTGCTTAGATGTTTACTCATGTAATGGTGACCTTCCTTTTGCCCATATGTCACCCTCTCTTTACTCTCTCATGTCTTACGTATTAAAATTGGTTTTTGACTGACGTTGTGTGGTTGTATCTCAAAGGTTAGCTCTTTAAGGGAGGTAGCAGAGAACGCAGGGGTCGGAGACGGAAGGAGGAGACGCAGGAATTCCAGACTGCCTCTGAGAAGCATGATCGAGCAGGAGCGTTTACGTCCGCTTGCTTGCTTCCTAAAGGGAAAACCGTGCACGTGGGCGAATTCTTTACCCTTTTTCTTATTCCCTCCAGTCTTCCTGACTGCGGTAGGGGCTTCCTCGAACCTATTCGATACATGCTCTTGCTTTTATGACGTAATAACACTCTTTGGTTTCACACTGCGCTCTTTCTGCTACTTATGGAAAATTCGTGATGTCTTGTAGTACTTTTATGCTCCGTCGAACTTGGATCTTATTTATGTTTCACTTCACATTGAGCTTTCTCTCTCTCAAGCAATACACTTCTATTAACAAGAAATTGTCAAGTCCGTTAAAATCCACGTTACGTGCAGCTATTATGAGCATTTTTAGGCTGTGTTCTGAGATAGTTTTGTCACTTTACCGTTTCCTGTCAACCATGCCGTCAGTTTACACACATAACACCTTTCGTACACTTTAATTTTTTAAATATTGGGATTTAAATGTACTTTAATAGTCAAATAAAGCATGAAGACGTGCTCCAATGGCTTTCACTGTCGGATTTGAAAACTGCGTGGCCGGCCGCGGTGGCCGAGTGGTTCTAGGCGCTTCAGTCCGGAACCGCGCTACTACTACGGTCACAGGTTCGAATCCTGCCTCGGGCATGGATGTTTGTGATGTCCTTAGGTTAGTTAGGTTTAAGTAGTTCTAAGTTCTAGGGGACTGACGACCTCAGATGTTAAGTCCCATAGTGCTCAGAGCCATTTGAACCAGCCAAAACTGCATGGGAAGAAATTACGCGGTACGATAACCCAAAAAGACATTACAATAGCTACTGCTCTGCTTGCGATTATGATAAAGTTGTGATGACTGAATAACGTTCTAGATTCGGGACAGAACTGTCTGGTCACCTAAAGAATTTAATAAAGTTGTCTTACAAACTTTAAACTTAATAAATTTATAGGAATAATTTTAAAAGTTAAATGGTCATATTTCCACCGTGCCTTTGGAGATTCAAAGAAATAAAATTAGAGTAGCGAAGATTACTAGCGGTCACGAATGGAAGCGAAAGAATGGCAGGTGATAGTGAAAGTATACTAAATGTAGCATAAACGCAAGTGCAATAACACAGCAAGTATATTCCCCAATATACACTCTTGTGCCTGTGTTGTTCGCATCGGGCACAGCATGCAAAGTAGGCGCCCCTATACCTTTCTCGCTTATGCAGCCCTGCAATACTTGTGTGATATGCGTGTAGTATTAACCAGATTACAAAGGCGCCGGCGACCGGAAACGGGGCGAGGTCGGCGCCGAGAGAGAGTATGCACGCAAAGTGGTTCACTCAGTGAATAAAACCGGGAATTCCACACGAGCGCTAAAAACAGAGGGAAAAAAAGAGAGACAGAGAGAGAAAGAAAGAGAGAGAGCGCGGAGGTCTGTCGGAGAAAATGCACTTAGGCGCGGTACGGCGTAAAAAGCCCTGCGAGCCGGGCAAATCATTTTTTAACTTGCTCCGGGGAAAAAAATCTGTTAATATAAAGGAAAGCAATCAATGTGCGCGCTAGCAAAGTGAATTACTGCAGCGAGTGATTGGATCACGGCGACCGGAGCCCAAATAAATTACGCGCACTCGATCAGGTCGGTGGGGCCTCGTCAGAGATGTAATGCATTTGGATGGAGTGGTGCTCGGCTCTGGCGGCCACTGTCCGTTTTCAGGAGGGGGAAGGGGAGGGAACGGGTGGTAACGGGGTCGCAGCCGGATAAAAGAGCCACAGCATGCGAACACGTGCTGCTGTTACCCGGGAAACACGCAAAAACAGCCTGTAACCCAGGTACTGTAGGTACAGGCAATGCCCGAAAACAGCAACATCCGTTATGAGTGATTTTTTTCGAATTAGAAAAAGCGCTCGACATTGTAAAGCGGTGCAAGATGGTCCAAATCTCAGCAAAATAGTTGTAAGTCGTAGCGAAAGACGAGTAATATACTTGTACAATATGCAACGTTACTTTCTTACGTACGAAGGGGCTTCCGTGGCATCGCACGAAAGCACACTGACGGTCGCAGTCAGAATGTACACATTCTTGGCGATGTGGCGCGTGCGTGACAATTTACCCAACTTACTGCACCGCTGATGTAATGAGAAACAGTTATTTGCGAACCCAGATTAATCTCTGCTCTCATACATTATTAAATCAATTTAAATAAGGGGCGCCATCCTCGCTTTGACCAGCCAGATAGTGTTAAACTTCTCACTGTACCAATATCAATAATCAAAGCTCTGTAGCAGCCCAGCTACTTTCACAAAGATTCAGAGCTTCGACAACTGGACAGGAATACTTTCGCCGCTGACAGCTCATACAATACTTCCAAGTGGCCCTTAACAACTCCCGTCGTTAATCTGGGCACAAAAAAGTAGCAGTATAGTTCAGTGCCATTGAAGGAAAAAGTGTCACAAAAATATAACATAAAATTTGCACGGAAGGTAGTGGGGTACATTTGTTTCAATGAAACTTCGCCTCCTTCACTATAACTCCAACGTCCAGCTAGTTACTTCGCTCCACAATCTGACGTGAGAGTCCTTTTATTGAGCACTTGCACTCCCACTGAAAGGCAACAGTCACCTATAAAAACTGGAAATGATTCGACCTGAACTCTACGCCCGCGCACAGGAAATGCCTTTCGGATTCTCTCAGCATTCCGTACAGTAAGAAATAACTCGGCTGATTGTGCAGTATCATGTTGTTCCGGTTTCTACGATGCCTTACGGGAACACCATCTCTGACAAAGAGGACCTACGAGTTACACATCCAACGAGGGTTGCTAGCCAACTCTCCCAATTTCGCGAACTCCCAGCCGCTCCAAATTTTTTCTAACAGCTGTTGGTAAGCAAAAGTCGTCACGGGTATTACCTGCCCTTGAAATTAGCCTATTCCGTTGCAATTAGCCAATCCCGCCACGACCACAACCCATTTTGGACGATTAGGGATACACATTGAAGAGAGCCTGTCCCCTCATCCTCAGAAACCGTTCCTCTACTAGACTAAAGCCACAGAGCCGCGGCCAGGAAGTTTTATGTAGCAAATATGTAGAAGAACGAAAACGTAATAATATGAATGAAATAGGAAGAAGGAAGTGCTCGTGTTACAGAGGTTGTAAGAAAGGGCCCCTAATGTTCATCACAAGCTGTTCATTATTTATTAAACATCATCTTGTGCAACCCTTCACTCTCCTGAGGCATCTCATCTCCGCTGCGTCTATTTTGCCGTCAACTTCCTTTTTATTTATGTATATCTCGCTTCCGTGCAACATTAATTAATCTAATGAAATGAATTTAAAGTAGTATGGGGCGACAGCGAGAAGTTGGATAGAGGAGGGAGCGTATCAGGACAATCCGTGCAGTTGTATCACTACTGTGCCAGGGTGGCTTAGTGGCCAACGCACCTGCCTAGTGAGCAGATGACCGGCTTTCGATTCCCGGCCTTGGTACAAATTTCCATTCGCCGCTTCAGTTTATGTAAATAAAATTACTTTTTCACGATTTTCTAGTTAAGTCTACTGTTTATTGCTTGAAATTTGTTTAAATTTTCATCATGGAATGATGATGTTACAAACTTTCAGGAATGATGGACAATGGTAAATGTATCAATTTGAGGTACTGGACTTTGGTCCGGAAGAGATCGAGTCGAAACTTATAAGCGACAATAGTTCTGATACCTCTGACAGTGAACCTCTTCTACTGGATTCTCTTCGCTTTCCATATTTTCGGAGGGGGTAGTATGGAGCAAAACAATAAAAACTGTTTAGTAAACATGAACTCAAAAAATGCATATCTTAAGACTTACGGTCACTTCTTCAGCAGAAGAGATGTTTCACTGTATCAAAGTTGAAGAAATGTCAACAGCCCTTAAGATATGCACTTTTTAGCCCAAGTTTACTGGTCATTTTTTTCTTGATTTGCTCCATACTACATGCTCCCAAAATATGGAAAGCAAAGAGCTTTCAGCAGAAAAGATCCACTTCCAGAGCTACTAGAACGATTTAAGCTTGTAACTTTCGAGTTGAACGTTTCCGGACCAGGGTCATTTACCTCAAATTGATTCATTCAGCCTCCTCCATCATCCCTGAAAATTTGTGACATCATTGCGGAATCATCGTAATTATAGCTCATATCACAGCCCATAAAGAATTTCACAACTGTTTAATTACCTGATTGTTAATTACTGTTTTTGAAAGTATTCTGTATTTACCTTGAAACGCCATACCTTTTGACTGATGTAATGGAATTTTAAGATTGTGTTTTGATTATATCTGGTTTAGCCGATATGCGCTAAGGTGACAAACGTCGTGGAATACCTCCCAGTATCGTATCGGACCTCCTTTTGTCAGGTGTAGCGTAGGAACTCGACGTGGCTTGGACTCAACAAGTCGTTGGAAGTCCCTTGCAGGAATGAGCCATGCTGACTCTGTAGCCGTCCATGATTCGGGAGTGCTACGGTGCAGGATTTTGTACACGAACTGACCTCTCGGTTATGTTCCATGAATGTTCGATGGGATTCATGTTTTGCAATCTGGGTGGCCAGATCAATACCTCGAATTGTCCAGGGCGTTTTTCAAATCAACGAACAATAGAGGCCCGGTGACATGTTTGGCAACATAAAATCCAGTGATGCAAAAAGTTTTCCAGTAGCCGAACATACCCATTTCGAGTGATTGCACGGTTCAGTTGATCAAATCAAATGGCTCCAAGCACTATGGGATTTAACATCTGAGGTCATCAGTCCCCTAGACTTAGAATTACTTAAACCTAACTAACCTAAGGACAACACACACATCCATGCCCGAGGCAGGATTCGAGCGTACGACCGTAGCAGCCGCGTGGTTCCGTACTGAAGCGCCTAGAACCGCTCGATCACAGCGGCCGGCTGGTTCAGTTGAACCAGAGGACAAAGTCCATTCCATGTAAACACGGCTCATACTGTTATGGAGCCACCACCAGCTTGCAGAGCACAATGTTGATAACATGGGTCCATGGATTCGTGGGATCTGCGCCACACTCTAACCCTACCATCAAAACTGAAATCCAGACTCGTCACACCAGGCCACAGTTTTCCAGTCGTTAGGGTCCAACCGATATGGTCACGAGTCCAGGAGAGACACTGCTGGCGATGTCGTTGTCATCCATTAAAACCAGATTTCGACTCACTGTCCTATCGGATACGTTAGTCACACGTCTGACATGGATTTCTGCGGTTATTTTACACAGTGGTGCTTGTCTGTTAGCACTGACAACTCTACGGAAATGCCGCTGCTCTCGGTCGTTATGTGAAGGCCGTCGGCCACTACGATGTCGCGGTGAGAGGTAATGCCTGAAATGTGGTATTCTCGGCGCACTCTTGACACTGTGGATCTTGGAATATTGAACCAACATTCTGCGTTCAGAGTATGTTTATTCTCATCGTGCGGCCATAATCACGTCGGAAACCTTTTGCGCATGAATCACCTGAGTACAAATTACAGCTTCGCCAATGCTCTGCTCTTTTATACTTCGTGCGTGCGATACTACCTCCATCCTTATATGAGTATATCGCGACCCCATGACTTTCTCCTGAGTGTGTTCAGAACGTGACACATTGAATTACTTTGTTGTGTAATAGCTTGAAATGCCCTAATCTTTGACCGATTATGAAATTTAAAGACTGTGTCCTGAACATATCTGGAGTAGCCGATGTACAAGCAGACGAAGATAACAACACTTAAAACGAACCAGGAAGGATGTTCGGTACAGCACCTGTGAAGAATTTAAAGAGTACCACAAGGCACGAAGATATGGCTAATGGGTTGACAGCAGTGGGAAGATTGTAAACGTGAAACGCTGCTGCCTAGTACTCGTGACACTGATACATTGGAAGTGTAAAGTGCTGCATCGTCTCGGTCAAAGCGAGGAGCTGAAACTTGAGCAGTAGCGCGGACAGCACAGCACTGAGACGCGATAAATAAGAGAGAGGGGTGGTTGTGGGGGTGGGCGTGGCGTGCTGGCTTCCGGCGTGCGGTGCCCGTCTGGCTTCTTGCGGGCGAGTCGCAGCAGAGCGCGTGATGGATGGCCGCCGGTGCCAGGCACCGCGGCTTCCTAACGCTCAGCTGAGCCGCGCCGACCTGAGCTGCGCGCAGCACGGCGATTACATTCGCACGCGCCACCTCGGTCGATGGTGTATCGAGACGGTGCTCCCGTGCGTCTACAAGACTCCGTCTGACGGAGGCTGGAAAGCGGAGTTGCCAGATGCGCATCCAACGGAAGGGTCAAGGGGCGATTGTTTACTGAAAATGTATATCCGCACGCACCAACAAAGGTTTTGCATCACCCCGATATTTCGTGGAGGTCACCGTTCCTGTACCGATCTGAAGGTCACTCCTTGACGTTGTTTGTAAACACACACGCAGTTGCTATGATCAACACCTACGGGTAGAACGCCGCACTTGAATGCATTGCAGCTTTCCAGATGAAAGTAAAGCACCAGTAGGGACGCCGTAGACCAGTGGAGTGAACGTCCGTCAGGACACGAATGACAATCGCGACCAATGGTCGATCCGCATCGATACGCTACGTGCACCCAGTGAAGTTGTTCGACTTGTGCACCTGAGTGAAAGTGATATGGTGCGGGCACAGAATCGGTTCCAGATGACTGGAAATGTTCAGGATCTAAACCGTACAGGCTGTCCACATTCGACAGGTGCACAGGATGATCGATATCTACGACGTCTGAGACGGAGAAACCGTGAGCTGAGCGCTCCAGAACTGAATATGGCGTTCGAAGAGTGTCATGTATCGCATCAGACTGTTAGGAGACGATTGTATGATGCAAAACTTCATTCCCAACGACCGTGGTGAGCACAACGTCCTATATCACAACGTAGAGGGTGGTTTTACATACGGGCATGAAAGCACGCCGAACGGATGCCCTAGTATCCGTGTCGGGTATTGTTTACAGACGAAACTCGGATCTGTTTGTACCCTGGTAATAGCAGACAAATTGTCTGGAGACAACTGGTAGTACCGAACGCCTCCAACAGTATGTCCCACATGTGCAACAAGGTGTTGGACGAGTGAATTTCTAGGGCGGTACTGCATGAGGCCACGGTACACCTTTCGTGGTTGTTGATGGCAATCTCGCTGGTCTACGGAACAGGGACGAGATTCTGCAACCAAGAGTGGCAATCATATTGCTAACATTTTCGTGAAAATTTCATCCTGATGGACGATAACTCGCGTTCTCATCGTGCTGTTCTCGCGAAGACATTCCTTCAGCATGCTAGGGTCGCCAGAATGGTCTGCCTGTTTCTCGGCCACGAACCCAAACGAACTGCTGTGCTACCGATTGAAACGAGCTGTTTTTGGTCATCGAGAACGACCACACACTCTACACGACTTACACAGGATCTCCACTGAAGAGTGGGACAGTTTGATAGTTTTTTTTTCATTTGGTGATCTGGACACAATGCATACAAATATATACACATATTCAGAAATGATAAATAAAGGGGTGATACAAAACTTTAGTTCATACATGTACCCTGATCAGTCAGAACATTATGACCTACTGTCGATAAAAACCCGCACAGGCGATAGCAGCGTCACCTGGTGACAAATGACTGCTAGTCAGACACAAGCACAGTGCATGTAGTATCAGTGAGCGTGTTGTCAGTGTGTAGAATGGGGAAGGCGCGTGATGTATCTGAGTTTGACCCAGGGCAGACTGTGATGGCCCTGAGGCACGGCACGAGCATTTCGGAAACTGCACGACTTACTGGGTATTTGAGGATTGCAGTGGTGAGCGTTTTCATCACGTTGCGAAAGCAAGGTGAAACCACGTCTCAGATGCAGTGGGTTTGGGCCACCACCTCTCGTTACAAACTTCGGACGTGGTAAGCTGGACAGTGTGGTGAAACAGAACAGGCGGCTAACTGTGGCGGAACGAACATCAGACTTTAATGATGAACAAAGTACAAGTGTGTCTGAACACACAGTGTACCGAACACTTCTCATTATGAGCCTCTGCAACCGACGACCGTTGCATGTGCCCATATTAGTACCACGACATCCGGAACTACGACTGAAATGGGCATCCGACCATCAGCACCGGACGTTGGCACAGTGGTAGAGCGTTGCATGGTCTGATGAATCTCGATACCTTCTTCATCTTGGCGATGGGAGGGCGCGAGTCCGTCGTCTTCCGGAGAACAACTCCTTGATAACTGTACTGCAAGATGGAGACAAGCTTGCGGCAGTTCCATTATGCTATGGGGAACATTCACGTAGGTTTCCACGGATCCAGTGGAGCTCGTACAAGGCACCAGGACGGCCAAGAAATATTGTACACTGGTTGCAAAGCACGTACACCTCTTCTTGACGATCACGTTTCCGGACGGCAGTGGCATTTTTCAACAAGATAACGTGCCATGTCACAAAGCCATGGGTGGTTCGAGGAACACAGTGGCGAGTTTCAAGTGATGTGCTGCCCCCCCCCCCCCCCCACCTCCGTCCACCAACTCGTCAAATCTGAATCCGATATAACACATCAGGGATATGATTGAAAGTGTTGTCAGAGCTCATCGCCTCCTTCCTTGGAATTTACTGGAAGTAGATGACTTGTGTGCGCAGGTGTGGTACCAACTCCCTCCAGCGACCTACCCCCCAAGGCCTCACTGCTTCCATTCCACAACGCATCGCTGCTGTTTGTTACACGTGCCAAAATTGGATTTACCGGCTGTTAGGGAGGTGGTCACCATCTTCTGGCTGATCAGTGTATTTTACGTACACTGACTGACAAGAAGTGTGAATCATGCAGAAGCGGAGGAGGAAACAAATTCAAATTGACGGCTTCGGAGGCGATTTAAGCGTCCCTCTCATCCACAAACCCGCTAACAGAGACGCCGAGGATGATACACGTTTTTAAAGTCCTTCAAAAACTACAAAGAAACTATGATCTTCACCAGAAACGAATCGTGGATCTTCGCATAGTACTTTCCGACTGGAGTATGATTCTCTAGTCTTTTATCACGACAACATCGCTTCTGCGAAGCTTAAATGCTGCATCACAGACTACCGTGAGTACGATTTTACGAGCATGCGTTTATGAATTGCGATTTCAGTAACTGAAATGTACTGTATTCCTAATCGATCCATGAATTCTACACGATTTATACTGTGGGAAAAGAATAGGGTGGGAAGTAGAAGGAAATGTCAGTGACTCGGAGACTAGACAGAAGACCTTGACGTTACTGAACAAAACTTTCATTACACTGAACTTTAAAACCTGGTTCACAACTAAGAGTGGTGAAGACGAAGGTGAGAAAGTGCGTTTTACACAGAAAGTATTCACACTGCTGCCGAGAAGCACCGATGAGACTGATAGCGTGCCTCGGTTTACCGCTCGGTTAGAGAATGGTAACGGATCCCATCCCATCCGCTCCAGATTCCTCTTTACGACCCCTGAGGGTCGCCCCAAAACTTTCCCACCGGGTGTCGCTGATTATTTTCCGTATGTCGGCGATGTTTGACTAACAGAAATTATGCAGGCCGTACTTCTACGGGAGCGGGAGCCATTCCTTTTGAAGTGGTCGCGCTGTGAAGGGGTTAAAGGTAAACAAGGCAATTAACGGCTGACGGCGCCGGAGATTTATCGTAGACCAAGACTCCAAACTTAATTTCACATCCGTACGGCGGCAGGAAACCGTGGAGATCAGCGCTCGCTCGCTCGCATTTAATTACGGAAGCCGCCTCGGGCTAACGGGAGGGTCTACTCTACTTCCCAACAAGCTGTTTGTTTATCAGGGCAGTCGCCCAGACCCTTCGAGTCGGAACTGAGAACAGATTCAGCTTTCGTCGCATACCACTATGGCGTCTGGAGCAAGGCCTGCCTGCTGACGTGTAGCATCTAGACCGAGATTCGCACCCCACCCCTCCCCCCCTCTCTCACCCGGTGCTGTGTTATAAATGGGGATGAGGTAGGTAGTTCAACACTGAACGCCGATTTCATCACATACAAGATGGGAGGTGGTAGATTATGTCGGTAAAGGTTTATAAAATCCACGTAAGAAGTATATCAGAATGGCAAGAAAGAGCTTTGAGTATTCAGATGGTAGCGGTTCAGATACTTTCGTATTTTTACTCCCCCTAAAGTATTAAATTAACATTAGTAACGGAATATAATGAATATTAATGGTTGTTTAGTGATGAACAAAGGGTGACGAGTGGAAAAAGCACACTTTTTATGGTTTTGTTGCATGTCTACTCCAAAGAAAGTTCAACGCGCTACACAACTTCGCTTTCCGAGGAGTGGAGTAAGCAGTAGACTGGTCAAAATGCAGTACAGGCGTGGAATAATGGTTCTAAGACCCAAAGGCATGGCAACCACAACCAACCACTGTTTTCTCAAGGATCCAGACAAATACGACACGGTAATACAATGAGTCTTTGTGTTATATTCGTTCTGTACTGACGTGTTACTAGCTGCTGTAGGGCTATTGCGGTTATCACTGGTGTTTTAAAAGCTGTTGGGAAGTTTAATACTGTGAAGCAGAGTGCTTGTAATTCTATTGGATGAATACATTAGTCTTTAAGTCAGTGATTATAAAAATTATTGACGTTTAAGTGTACTGTATTTATTTTCGGACATGTCCGAAAGGACACACATCATGCATAACAGATTCGTCTAGACCCGTACGAATCCACCACCTTCACTGCCGATGCACAACTACGTTCGACTTCCTGCGGGAATCACAAAGCAGCGAGCATGGAGGACATGGACGGAGACAGCTTATAGGTGGCGCTAGACGGGAGTGGAGGGAGGCGCGCCGAGATAGTCTGCCGCAATTGCGATAAACACTGTGTGCGGGTTACGCAATTGTTAACACAACTGCCTAGTAAGCAAGAGATCCCGGGTTCGAATTCCTGTCCCGCACACATTTTCACTCGCCGCCGCTGTTTCCGTATAAAGTCCCGATGCAGCTGACATGAATAGTTCCTTCCCTTTGATTTCTTTTCTCCTCTCTTCATCTTCAATTCTCAAAATATGTATCACAGCTGCGGATTCCACGTGGTGTCTGTTCTTTCGAACATGTCCGGAAGAACAGTCACCATGTATTCATACATTTTATTTATGTGCTGCAAGCTGCCAGTGTCAGATATAAGAGAGAAGTTACAGGGTGGTCGTAAAATGTAATGTAAGTCACAGCACCAGAAAGTAAAGAGGAAATCGTTCCATTTCGCTTCAGGGAATAGTTAGGACAATGCATAGGGAAAACGAGTGATACATACAACGTTCTTTACAATCCTCTCAATTTGTTGATCGCAGGTACAGCATTACCTAAATTGTTTTTTCATTGTTACAGTGTGTCAGCTATCAGTACTAGCTGTGCGCCTGATTTTTCTCATCCACTGCCACAAAGCGAGTACGACAAAATTAAAGCTTTTTCTCATGTTCACAATCTTTCAGACGTGTTTGATTGCACATGTTGAACCTCTGTGATATTATGGAGATGACTGATACGTACTACAAATGAATGTTTGTACGGAAAGTTTTATTTACATAAAAGCGAGGCTCTGTGGAAGCAGTTCACATACAACGGCACCTGACTCCCGAACCGTACTGGCTAGTGTCGGCCAATGAGAAGCAGACCAGTGGACGATGCCGAGCGTGACCCGGGAAAAATCAATATACCAGCAGCTATGTAGTATTATTAAACTGTAATGAGCAAAAAGTTCATTGCTATCGTTCCACTGAAACTCTCAGAGCAATTTTAGAGCCTGGGAATATACAATTGCACACCAAATGCTATTACATTTCGACAAAACGCATTACTAAGAGAGTGTTTCATCGGGTTCGACAGTTTCACGGTTAGCTCGCGCACTGGTATTAATGGAGTGTGGCCGTCGGTGGGAGATTATAACAATTTGATTTTTACAGGTTTGATGGTGACAAATGGTGCGTGTAACCCCATGAATTAACAACAGGTTGCGGGACTGTTGCCTTCGGCGCCAGTGCTACATATAAAAAACTGTTAGAACACGCCGAAACCGGGGCCCACGGGAAACACTGGCCCCGCAATGAACATGTGACGTCAAGTTAATCGTCTTGTCCGACATACTTCGCGAATGCTCGCCTCCGTGCTGTGCCCACGGGAAATCAGTATGTCAATGAGAACGTACCCACTCAAGGTATTAACTTTGTCGTGTGCTAAAGAGAGCTTGCATGTATTTAAACGCGCAGTCAAGAACTGTTAAACTCGTCTGAAATAGTTACTCGCTCCCCGCCCGAGACAGCTGCTAGCGCACGTAGCAGCGACACGTGTTGCGAAGTACGTGCCGCGACCTTTCCAAATCGCGACGTCGATAGCACCACGCTCAAGGTTTTGGATAAAGCAGGTGTTTAAATGTTCGCATTATCCTAGGCTTCAGCTGGCAGGCACACCAAAAGAAGTATTTCCTTACTTCAGTTTGATTAGTTGTGATTTGTGTGTGGGTAAGCAGCACACTTCGATACGCGTAAAGCATTCCAACTGAAGTTTACAGTTTTTTGAGGTCGCTATGCCGTCTGTGAAAAAGAGTTATCCTTCGTTCTGGAAGGATTTATAACGAAACATGTTAGAGGCTGAAATTAGCCTAAAAATAGCAATTATTTTTGCTTTTGTTTCACTTCGTGAAACTGTTACAATTACCCGATATGTCCACCTAACGTTCAGATTTCTTCCGCAGCACGCTTGTTTCAAAAGCTTCTACTCTCTTCTGCCCAACTGTTTATCGTCCACGTTTAAGTTCCTTTTAAAGCCACGCAGCATACTAAGTTCTTGAGGAAAGACTTCCTAAAACTTAAATTTATCTTTTTATGATACGTTTTCCTTGCTATTCGTCAATTTGCATTTAATATTCCCTCTACTTCGGCAATCGTCAGTTATTTTCCTGCCCAAACCTCCAGTGCCTCATTTCCTAATCTAGTTCCGACAGAATCAACTGATTACACTCGATTACCTTCCATTATCGTTATTTTCCTTTGGTTAAAGAATCTGACATGCCACGCTCCGACCCGTAAAGCGCCAGAGCTTTATTTTTGTGAAGACAAATCCTCGTAAGTAGTTCCCGCTCGGATATCTGAATGAGCGGCAAGTCTTAATCGTGGAATATTTTACCTAAAATGATGAATCATCAATAATTAATACTATACAGCTAGATGTCCTCCGTAAATGTAATGGATGTAGTTTGTCCGAGTTAACAGCCGTTCGCAGCACCAGCTTAGCAAGGCCATTTTGACTGATGGCACAAGGCCAGTTAAGTAATTGATCGAGGCTGTTGTCCCTAGAATTACTGGAGCGGATGGTACGTCGTTTTTGTAACCGTATGTTAGTGTGGCCTCGTCACAGACACCCCTTCGTTGTGGTTACTATCTGTATCGTTGAGACACGGAAGCCAGCGCATTTCAGCAAGGTCCGCGTTGGAGAGGAGTACACTATTTTTAGCGAAGCTGATTTAGTAGTGAAGCTTTACCCGGTAAACGTTATAGAAAATTCTAGTATAATGTAACCATCCGTGGATAGGAATTTAAAGTTTGCTTAGCTTCGACTGCTAGATTGAGGCCATTATCTTCAGATAAATTAAATAGCAACAGCTTTCTTTAATGTGGCAAGTAAGTTTAACAAACATTTGCTCGCTCATTGCTGGTTTGCTGTCATTTTAAAGCCATAGTTCCACAACGGAGCATTTGGACGTATTGGTATTTGCAAACTTTTGCTCGCTTCGACACCCTCTACCACTCTGTGACATTGGTGTCAGGTTGTCTTTGTGCAGCCTGTATAATGCCCGACAAAGAATAACAGGTTATTCATAAGTTCCTCCGAGATTTCCGAAGATGACTGCATGAAAACTACAAGCCATACAGAACGTCTCTCCAACTTTCTATTCGTAATAGGTATCGAGCAGTGGCCGTAGAGCGCACCGCTAGGAGGATGGTGAGTCGGAAAGACGTAGCAAAAATTCTCTGATACGTATCGTCGCATCGAATCAGTTCGCGCCTGCAGGGAGGCAACTAAGTCAACAGATTCACAAAGCGGCTGCCGTCTTTCGTCTTTTCAGGGCAGCACCAACAGCAGCAGCAGTAACTTCGATGAACTGATGTTTGCTGCGTCATAAACTGTGCCTGTACTGAGCACTGTAGTGTGGGTTAAAAATTTGGAGAGATTCTCTATCCACTGATACGGACCTGTTTCACGTTATGTCTTGCGGTTTACGCTCAGTAATCTCCTGAAATCCGTTAGCCACTTATACAGGGTGTTACAAAAAGGTACGGCCAAACTTTCAGGAAACATTCCTCACACACAAATAAAGAAAAGATGTTATGCCGACATGTGTCCGGAAACGCTTAATTTCCATGTTAGAGCTCATTTCAGTTTCGTCAGTATGTACTGGACTTCCTCGATTCACCGCCAGTTGGCCCAATTGAAGGAAGGTAATGTTGACTTCGGTGCTTGTGTTAACATGCGACTCATTGCTCTACAGTACTAGCATCAAGCACATCAGTACGTAGCATCAACAGGTTAGTGTTCATCACGAGCGTGGTTTTGCAGTCAGTGCAATGTTTACAAATGCGGAGTTGGGAAATGCCCATTTGATGTATGGATTATCACGGGGCAATAGCCGTGGCGCGGTACGTTTGTATCGAGACAGATTTCCAGAACGAAGGTGTCCCGACAGGAAGACGTTCGAAGCAATTGATCGGCGTCTTAGGGAGCACGGAATATTCCAGCCTATGACTCGCGACTGGGGAAGACCTAGAACGACGAGGACACCTGCACTGGACGAGGCAATCCTTCGTACAGTTGACGATAACCGTAATGTCAGCGTCAGAGAAGTTGCTGCTGTACAAGGTAACGTTGTCCACGTCACTGTATGGAGAGTGCTACGGGAGAACCAGTTGTTCCCGTACGATGTACAGCGTGTGCAGGCACTATCAGCAGCTGATTGGCCTCCACGGCTACACTTCTACGAATTGTTCATCCAACAATGTGTCAATCCTCATTTCAGTGCAAATGTTCTCTTTACGGATGAGGCTTCATTCCAACGTGATCCAGTTGTAAATTTTCACAATCAAGATGTGTGGGCTGACGAGAATCCGCACGCAATTGTGCAATCACGTCATCAACACAGATTTTCTGTGAATGTTTTGGCAGGCATTGTTGGTGATGTCTTGATTGGGCCCCATGTTCTTCCACCTACGCTCAGTGGAGCACGTTATCATGATTTCATACGGGATACTCTACCTGTGCTGCCAGAACACGTGCCTTTACAAGTACGACACAACATGTGGTTCACGCACGATGGAGCTCCTGCACATTTCAGTCGAAGTGTTCGTACGCTTCTCAACAACAGATTCAGTGACCGATGGATTGGTAGAGGCGGACCAATTCCATGGCCTCCACGCTCTCCTGACCTCAACCCTCTTGACTTTCATTTATGGGGGCATTTGAAAGCTCTTGCCTACGCAACCCCGGTACCAAATGTAGAGACTCTTCGTGCTCGTATTGTGGACGGCTGTGATACAAAACGCCATTCTCCAGGGCTGCATCAGCGCATCAAGGATTCCATGCGATGGAGGGTGAATGCATGTATCCTCGCTAACGGAGGACATTTTGAACACTTCCTGTAACAAAGTGTTTGAAGTCACGCTGGTATGTTCTGTTGCTGTGTGTTTCCATTCCATGATTAATGTGATTTGAAGAGAAGTAATAAAATGAGCTCTAACATGGAAAGTAAACGTTTCCGGACACATGTCCACATAACATATTTTCTTTCTTTGTGTGTGAGGAATGTTTCCTGAAAGTTTGGCCGTACCTTTTTGTAACACCCTGTAGGAATGACCCTGTGGTGCCGGACGACGCGGTGGCCAGGATTACGTGATGAACACAGCGGTGTCGGCGGCAGCTGCGGGCGGCGTTGCGTCCAAGCGCGGTTGCATGGGATTGGGAAAGGGGGCGGGGGGGGGGGGGGGGGTAGCGGGGCTGTGGAGCCGGGGGTCGCGGGCTCTAATGAGAGAGCCGACCGCTGCGCCCTGTGCGTGGCACCGGCGCGTGCTCGTGCGTAAGTGCGTGGGCACGCGCACCGTCGGCCGGGACGGGAGGGGGCAGCGCGGGGGCGGTCGGCGTCTTTCATGTGCGCCACGTCAGGCCGGCCGCACAGCCGCGCTCCACGCAGGTGCCGGGTCGTGAAAGCCGCGCCGCCTGCAGCCACATTGCGAATTGTCCGCGCGCGACGCGGCGTGCACAAGGTCGCGTGGACGCCGGATGAGGGGAAAACGAAGTGGGGTGGGGGGGGGGGGGGGAGGGGAGAGGGAGGGTTGGGTGTTTCTGAACGCCGTGCGCAACTCCAACAAAGCACCCACTGTGCCTTTCACAGTGATTCGTAGGGTACACGAACGCTTTGTTTATAGCTTTAGGGCGTCTCGCTCCTCAATGACGACAGTAAGATTCCGAACTCCCCTGGACGTAAGGCGTCCTCCGTTACTGTTTTCTACAGACAGGCGCTGCTGCAATCAATTCGAAACGGTACGAAACGTAAGCATCCCTGACTTTATTATTTTGTAACACACTTGTCTCTGGATATGGGTCTTCCGCAACTGTCAGCAATATTTTTTATTGAATCGCAGAACCAGTTGCATCACAAACTGTCTACTTTTGAGTCTTCGCAAATGAACAACTGTCCGAAGCACGTAAAATGTTTGGTGTACACTCGCTGCCATGTAGCACGGCGTGAGACCAGAGGTCGTTAGATGATTTGACGGGAACCAGTAGATTTTACTCCGCCTTGTCAAGGAGTAGGTTTCATGCGTGGCAGTAAATGCTTCTGTCAGTGAATGCGGATCCATATCAACCAGTTTCCCAGCGACCACTGTCAAGGGAATTTGATGGCATGCACATTTGGGAACAATAACAGATAACTCAGATAAAAGTGATAAGGATATTACTCCCAAATAGCAGTGGGAAAGGGAGCTACTAAAACTTTTTCCTGGAATAAAATAGAATATTATTATTCGCCATGACACTAAGAAAAGAATATTTCAAAATGTGGTGTAGAACGCAGCTCTACATGGAGCTGAGACGTGGTTTCAAAGAACGAAAGTCGGGGAGAAAATTGAAACAGTAGGACTATATGAGAAGATGTCTGCAGTTAACGAGGAAAGATCGGGTACGAAAGGAGGAGGTATGTAGGCAAATTGAGGTACCGTACTCCAAAATAAAAACTTTACGGAACAGAGCTCTTCAATGATACGAGCACGTAGAGAAATGCCTAACCGTAGGTGGCCAAGGAAGATTGTTAACAGGGAGCCGCCCGGAAGAAGAAGGAGAGGACGTTCAAGGCTAAAATGTGAAAAATACGTACAACAAGAAATCTAGGATCGTATGACTGGAACGAAAGAGGGCTGTGGAGGTCGAAAACGGCTGATTCCTAGGGGGAAACGTCGAAGAAGAAGAGCAGTGATATTTGGGGTAGGGTATCTAGCAAAATGTCATTGCTCACAGCGACACGTAGAGATGAACGTCATCACTGACCCAAACAACACAGAAACGGGAGAGCATATGACGAATGACGCAGGACGTCGAGTCCACCGAAGGTGCCGTGAACCAATTTGCCCGTGACGAGTGGAGGGTGTGAATCGAACTGGAGGTGCTTGTGTTTGAGTATCAGACAGGATCTTTATTTCGACAATCTCAGTGACCAAGTGTTCTAGGTTATGATGACTGGTATGCAGTAGACAATCCCCTCTTCCAAGATGTCAATATCCTTGTTCATGTGGCACAAAACTCACGTTCCTGGCTTGAAGACCAAAGAGCAGATAAGTACCCTATAGCCCCATGAGAGGTTCACTGCACCACCCAATATTAATCCCAAAGGCTGTCTGGAACAACAGATGAAACTGAACACTCAGTATACCTGCAGTTCGATAGCGCTACGGGATATAATCATCCACACGTGGTTTCGGCTGGCTGTAGCACTCCTAAGGAAACTAGGGCAATCTTTCTTGCTGAATTGAGGGAATTATGAAGGCTGTTTTACTTATCAGCGTTTCGATTGGTTTGATGCGGCCCTGCTCTAATCTCTTCATCACAGAGTAGCACTTGAACGCTTCTTCCTCTATTATTTGCTGGACGTATTCCAGTCTGTACAGATTTTAGCCTCTACAGCTCCCTTTAGTACCATGGAAGTTGTCTTAACATATGAATTGTCGTCTGGTCACTTCTTCTTGTCATTGTTTTCAGTGTATTCCTTTCTTCGCCGATTCTGTAGAGAATCTCCTAATTTTCAACATTCTTCTGTAGCCCCACAACTCAAATGCTTTGGTTCTCTGCGTTTCGATTTTCCCCACAGTCCACTTTTCACTGACATACAATACTGTGTTTGTTACTAGTAGACGTCTCTTGCCCAGAAATGCTCTTTTTTCCAGTGCTAGTCTGATTTTCATGTTGTTCTTTCTTCGTTCAACATGGATTATCTTGCTTTCAAGGTAGCAGTACTCCTTAACTTCATCTACTTCTTGGTCACCAATTTCGACATCAAGTTTATCACCGTTCTCATTTCTGCTATTTCTCATTACCTTCGACTTCCTTCGGTTTAGTCTCAATCCGTATTCTGTGCTCAATAGACTGTTCGTTCCATTCAAAAGATCCTGTAATTGTTCTTCACCTTCACCCAGGATAGCAATATTATCAGCGAATGTTTTCATTGACATCCTTTCATTCAGTCCCAATCTTGAAGTTTCCTTTTATTTCCGTCACTGCTCCTTCGATGTATAGGTTGAACAGTAGGGGCGTAATACTTCATCCTCTGTTACACCTTTTGTAATAAGAACAGTTCGTTCTTGGTCTTTCAGTCTTATTATTCTCTCTTGGTTTTTGTACAGACTGTATGTTTCCCGTCGTTCCCTACAGCTCACTCGTATTTTACTCACAGTTTTGAATATCTTGCACCATTTCATACTATCGAAACGCTTTCCCGAGGTCGACAAATCCTGTGAACGTGTCTTGGTTTCTCTTTAGTCTTGCTTTCATTATCAACCGCGGTGTCGGAACTACCTCTCTTGTGCTTTTACCTTACCTAAAGCAAAACCGATCGTCATCTAACACATACTCAATTTTCTTTCCCATTCTTCTGTATATTATTCTTGTCAGCAGATTCGATGCATGATCTGTTACGCTGTTTGTCGGCTCTTGTAACCTTCCGAATTGTATGGGTAATATTTTTCCGAAAATCTTAAGTTATATCGCCAGACTCACACATTGTACACGCGAATGAGGATAGTCGTTTCGTTGGTACTTCCTCTAACGATTTTTTGAAATTCTGATGGATTGTTGCCTTATTCGATGTTAAGTATCTGTTAAATTCTGCTTCTAATACTGAAACGCCCTTCTCTTTTATATATACTTGTGTTTCTTCTTGAATCAAGTCATCAGACATGTCTAGTCCCTCGTAGAGGCCTTCCTTGCACTCTTTCCACCTCTCAGCTCTGCATTTAACAGTGGAATTCCCCTAACACTCCTAATGTCCCCGCCCCCTGCTTTTAATTACACCGTAGGTTGTTTTGACTTTCCTATATGGTGACTCAATGTCGCTAGATGGCTAGAAGCGGAATCACACGGAATTGGCGTGCTGTCTCCCGGGGCTGAGTAGTATTTTGTAACTGGGTCAGTGTTCCTTGACATATAGAAAGCTTTCGATTGTCTCTGGCACAATGGCCTCATCCGCAAACTCACGGACGCTGGGTTCCCCGACGGACTCGTATGTCTCGCACACTCATACCTCACCAACAGAAGTTTCAACACTGACATTCAGGGCAGACAATCGACACAACATATTATCCAAGCAGGGGTACCCCAAGGTAGCATCCTAAGGCCCCTCTTGTTTAATCTCTACATTAATGATATTCCAACGCACAAAACACGACGGTTGCCATCTACGCGGATGGCACAGCCATCCTTGCGCAAGATTGGAAACCGTCAAACATTAATAACAATTTACAGACAACACTCAGAACTGTCGAGCCTTGGTTGGAGAAGTGGCGTATTAAAGTAAACGTCGACAAGTGCGAGGCAGTTCTGTTTACTCACAGGTCGAAATTACTGCGCAAACACCAAAATATCAGACCAATAACACTACACTTAAGTCCAATACGCTTCGCTGCGAAAGTCAGATACCCCGGTGTTTGGCTAGACCGGAAGCTTACATGGGGGGACCACATACAATACATGACCAACAGGGCAAACGCGAGGCTCAAACAACTTTATCCTATGCTCAACAGGAACACTGAATAGGAGGGTGTCTAGGACATTATACATGACACTGATTAGACCGCTGATGACATACGCAGCTCCTGCCTGGGGATACGCAGCGTCCACACACCTGGACCGCCTCCAGAAAATACAGAACAAGGTATTACGTATCATAAGCAATGCTCCCCGATACACACGGACAGCGGACCTTCACCGAGAATACCGACTGGAGACTCTCCAGGAGGTATTCAAAAAACTCGCCACACGACTGTACAAGAAATCAAGTCACTCGAACAATCCTCACATCTTACATCTGGGCAACTACGATCACAACCATAGATGGAAACACAAGCGCCCAAAGACACTCCTTAGGGACTAGCCATCTGTGGTAACTTCGTAACTACGCAAACGACACAATGAGGCGAGCCCCTGCACTTCAGCCACTGACTAGCTTGCTAGCTGAGCCTCTGCCATGAGAACTGACAATCGCAGGGAAGCCACACACGACACACAAACAAACTCCCAACACATATCACACTGCCAGTTCCTTTGAGGACCATCGAACTGACAAACGTACAACGACATGGCTATATTACAGGAGCAGCAGCAGCAGCTGGCCCAGGAGACATCGTCGGCCCAGCAGCAGCAGCAGCGCTCACCTCCTCGACAGGACTGATCGTTCTATAACAATCTGGCATTGCTTCTATGGTATTGATGTATGATACCCAACCGCGAACATAATCTTACCTTGCACGATCTGTTGCAGATAGCAAGAAACCGCTCCTGCCCTTACTACCCAACCTGACACTGTCGCAGAAGATTTTTCCCTTGGAACTTTTTTCCCTCTGTCCTTAAAACCGCTCTTCTTTCAAGCTTGACTCTCTATCACTTCTATCACCCAGATGCGCCCGTATTAAGGGGTAACCCTACCCAGACGTACGAATAACATCGCAGTTCCCCGCTCCTGCGATCTCCTCGATTCTAAGTACTAACAATGCAGAGGTGACAGTAGACATTTTGAGTTGGTCACCATGCTTGTGCGAGCGTGGAGGGGCTCACACCTATATTAAAAAAAAGTATTTTGTCCTCTGTGCTTACGAATGAAAGTAAACTCAGTATTCTAAAGCTTTGCAAGCGTTAAAAATTGGTTCTGAAGGCGAGTACTTTAATAAAGTAAACCGAGCACGTGCGCAGTTCCCAGTAGCCTCGTCGTCAAAGGAACTGAAAACCGTGAGAAAAGGTTTCTCTCTTTTGCTTTTTGTG
This sequence comes from Schistocerca serialis cubense, assembly GCF_023864345.2. Taxonomy (NCBI): domain Eukaryota; kingdom Metazoa; phylum Arthropoda; class Insecta; order Orthoptera; family Acrididae; genus Schistocerca; species Schistocerca serialis. Next base: position 579,921,828 of record NC_064643.1, read on the forward strand.
CCGTGTAATGCAACGACAGGCTGACTGTCGACAGTTATCGAAGTACTATGTCTCTCGCCAGCCGGGAGAGTGGATGTGTGGACTGCGGTAGGCTCCGACATCAGCAGGAGGCGGGGTGGCTACAGAGCGGGCGCCTTCCCCGCCGTAACGAGCGGCGGTAGAGGCCGACCCTGAAGGCGCGGCCACTAAATCCCACAGGCTGGACCCCTGTTAGTCAGCAGCCGGACGGCTGGACCCGGGCGGTGTCGAGTTTACACCTACACCGCCCACCGCCGCCCACGCCGGCCACTGCCGCGCCGGATACGGCGGGCTTATCACGATGCGCGCAACTCATATTTACGGTTACGCGCCGCCGTTTCCACCAGAGCTGGCCTTCGGCCCCGGAGCGGTTACTGCCGGCCGTTGCGAAACACCGGCGGTCCGCGTATGCGCCGTTCCCGTGGTTCTGCCAACAAGTACTCGACCGCCATAACAGATTCATTTTTTTAAAGAAGCAATTACTACTGTCTCCAACTGCTCGAACTTTTTACTATTAAAGAGACTGCCTACACTACGCTTGTCCGTCCTCTATCGGAGCACTTTCGTGCAGTGTGGGATCCATGCCAGATAGTGTTGATGGAGTACACTAGAAAGTTCAGAGAAGCGTAGAACGTTATTTTTTTATTTTATCGAGAAACAGGGGATAGCGTGTCACAGACATGATACACGATTTGGGATCTTTTCACGAAGTTTCAGTTACTGGAACGTCCCCTTTGAACAATTCTACATGACTGTGCTTAAACTGACACACAATATTTTTTTTTTAGCGCAACGCAATCTGACTTTCAATAATCCCTACAAAAGAATGGCCCTGACTAACATTAACCTATACCTTTCACAAATCACTTAACTCACAAAAATCTTCGTTACTCGAACTACTGCAATACAGCGAGCGCCACTACTGCCAGCTAAATAAAAGATTCAAACTACGGAAGGCACTAACTACTGATAGGCATAGATAGCAAATGAAAGATTTTAATAGAGAACAAACAATATATTTACCTTAATAGTCATAATATATATAGCAGTTCATGACATCCAGTCTTACAAATTTCAAAACTCCGCCATCTCTCCCCCCACATCCACCACTGCTGGCGGCTCACCTCCAACTGCACAGCGCTACGCGCTGTTAACATCCAACTGCCCAACACTACAATGGCAGACAACAATGCAAACTAGCCACAGACTGCACACAGCACAGCCAGTGATTTACATACAGAGCGCTACGTGGCGTTACCTATATAAAAACCTAAACAGCCTACTTACATTACCAACTTTCTCCTCTGAATGCGAAAACATTTTGTTGACTGCGACCTACACAGGGAGGAACGATCATCATAATTAAATAAGGGAAATCAGAGCTCGCATCGAAAGATATAAGTGTTCCTTCTTTCCGCGCTCTGTTCGAGTGTGTAATAATAGAGAATTATTGTGGAGGTGGTTCGATGAACCCTCTGCCAAGCACTTAAGTATGATTTGCCGAGTATCTACATAGATATAGATGTAGATGTGCCTCATTTCAAGCAGCGTTATCTGTTGTAAAATCATAGTACAACTGTTACGATATCAGTAGCAGATTATGACGCACCAGCTGTCCAAATGTGTGATTTACTTAAGTTAAAGACACAGCCTGTTTCGGGAGGACAATATTAACTTCTTAAAACTATTATGCCATTAGGCACAGTCAAAAATAATACTTAACGGCATGTTGTTGTTGTTGTTGTTGTTGTTGTTGTTGGGGTCTTCAGTCCAGAGACTGGTTTGATGCAGCTCTCCATGCTACTCTATCCTGTGCAAGCTTCTTCATCTCCCAGTACCTACTGCAGCCTACATCTTTCTTTGAATAATTGTTTTATTTTGACTGTGCTTAACGGCATAAGAGTTTTACTGAAATTACAAAACCTTCAAAGTTGCATAAATGGCGACCAGTTTCGGACCTTTGTTCATTATCAAGCCATCCGCATGAGTCGTACCATAAGGCTATAATGCGTGTACGCTGACCACACTACTTGTGCGAGTGGCTGAGTGCACAGTACACTTCGCTGTGCGCAGCACTGGACTGTTGTATGCAAATAGTACTTTTCACTTAGCCACTCATATATGCAATGTAGGACTCGTGTGGATGGCTTGATAATGGACTAAGCTCCAAACTGCTTGCCATTTACGTTAAAACAAACTTGCGTGCAACTTTTATGGTGTTTTAATTTCACTGAATCATGGCAAGTTGCTTCCTATTGCCAACCAGCATACTGGAAGTGAGGAAATAATACTTTTGAGAACTCGAAAATATACTCACGAAAGAAGCTGTGTTTTTAAATTAAATTTATTTGCCATGTAGATGGTTTAGGAGCTTGGCGGAATTGAATTGCTTGTGCGAAAGCGTTACGGAGATGATAGATAAACTACAGTGAAAGACTCTGCAAGAGAGACGCTCAATAGCTCGGTACGAGCTTTTGTTGAAGTTTCGAGAACATACCTTCACCGAGGAGTCAAGCAGTATATTGCTCCGTCCTACCTATATCTCAAGATGAGAGCATGAGCATAAAATCAGACAGATTAGAGCCCACACAGAGGCATGCCGACAATCTTTCTTTCCACGAACAATACGAGACTGGAATGGAAGGGAGAACCACACACCATCACGTGGCTTGCGGAGTATGGATGTAGATGTAGATGCTACTGCTCCCCCTGTCATCCCATTAAATCGACCTCACGTGATAATCTGTTCCTCCCTGGACCGTGAGGGCTCTCTTGTCTTAGTGTAGGGAATTCAATTGCTGGGCAATGGCTGAGCAAGTCAGTTAAAACCGTCAGTTTCCTCTCTGACTCGACTGTGGTGCTCGGACCAACCTTGGGGCTGATTGTAGCTTCACCGCTTTTACCTTAAGGGAACATCTGTGTATGGTACATAACGGGTGGCCTCCGCAACAGTCATTGGGCGCATTTTCTCTGGTATTTCGACAGGTATTTCCGATTTCGCGTTTGCAATCTGTAGCCTGGAATCAGCCGAAACAAACTGCTGCTCACCACGTGTTTCATACGACGCCCACTGTCGACGGAAGGCGTCGATTTGTTTCCAGTTACAAACAAAGCGATTTTTTAAAGCGGAATTTTACGCGCCCATTCGATAGAGCGGTCCCGTATTAGTCTCGTCCGATATTCGTTTTATGATATGTAATAACAGGGACAGTAAAACACGAGGAACAGCTGGTACTTGGCAGCACCGCCGCACGGCGCTAGCGGTGGGTGAGTCCCAGTCCGATGATGTCGCTGGTGGAGTACTGGTTATTGTTCGTGCTTTGCTGTCGCTGCTAATAAAGATCGATAAAACGAATATTGCACTAGATTAATTGGGGTTGCTCTGTCGAATGGACACGTAAAGTTCCGCTTTTTCTTTGTAACTGGAAACAAACCGACGCTCCCCGTCGACACTGGGTCGCACAAAAGCCGCGATGAGCAGTATTTATTTGGACCGACTCCTGGCTAGACACTGCATAAACTAAACTGGAAAGATCCGTCGAAACACCAGAAAAAATGCACCTGATGACAGTTAGGTGGGACACCCTGTCAAATGTAAACTATGCATATGCTGGAACGTGATGCTTTTTCGTTTTGTTGTTCTGTTCTGGAATTTTGCGACGCTGGTTGCAAGTAAATTAAATTTAATTGGAATCTGAAATCGTTTTCGTCTGATACAGCACAGTCACTCCTGGGAAAGTATGTGTTTGTGGTAAATGAGAAGAAATATAAGCAGGCGAGTATTCAAACACCGACCGATATCAATTGCTGATGATTATGATAAGCATGTTTATTTTTTTATTTTGTGTGCGAGTGGCAATGAAAAAATTACTGTACCTTCGTTAATAGTGTGTATATGGACATTTTAGTTCCTCATTTGATCAACAAGTGAGATCTTTCGAAATGTAATGAGACAATAAATTCTTAACAGGCATATACAATGGAAAAAACATTGGGAAAGAAAGGTGAGGGTAAGAAAGAAAATAGTCGAAGCTTTATTGGTAGTAACAAAGTCTCAAAATTGTCAAGAATCCAAGGTGACAGCAAAAATTTGGGAGAATGATTTTATCGGCAAGGCATAGCCTATAGAAGATGATGCTGATCGCAAATAGATCCTAAAACTGGAATGTGTTATGACGAGGGGAACACGACAAGTGCATTACCAAATTTCCCAGAGAATCAGTGGAAGAGGGGTCAAAATAAGCGAACACGTGTCTCGGCTTATCCGTCGATCGACCGTTTCTGGGAAAACGACGGTCAGAATTCTTGAGCTACATGATGTGCCTTTTAGAGAATGAATAATTCAACCGAAGCGATGGCACAATGGCTAGCGCCGCAGTTTCCAGCTTTTGGGCCCGTGTTCGAAACCCGATTACTACTTTTATTATTGTTTTTCATTTATTACCCACGTTCGTAAATGATTACTTCACGAATGTGTTCCAATGTATAGTCAAATAACGTTGCATTATTTATCTACTAACTGAATGCCCAGTGTATGAATTTAAAAAACAGTAAATGTATCAGAAAATTATATGACATTATGTTCGGTGAAATTCCTGTAGTGTGACTTCATTCATAGCAAATTGCAAGTGCTAGTTTTGAAAAAGTGATCAGTTACGCGTGGCTTGTCGTGAAATTATTGACAAAGCGAGAAAACTGCAACAAAGTTAACCACGTTTCTTCCCAGAGTGAGATTCACACGGAGAAAAATCATCGTAGCAAACATGCCTCCGCGCGATGCTGGTGGTATTCGGAATTTCTATGTTTGGAATATTTCAACGATCAGTATCAACCAGGGGAATGCGCCATATCTTCCTGAAGAATAAAATGTAAGCATTAATATAAAAATTGATAAAAGAATGCCGGCTGGTGTGGCCGTGCGGTTCTTGGCGCTTCAGTCTGGAACCGCGTGACCGCTACGGTCGCAGATTCGAATCCTGCCTCGGACATGGATGTGTGTGATGTCCTTAGGTTAGTTAGGGTTAGGTAGTTCTAAGTTCTAGGGGACTGATGACCACAGATGTTAAGTCTCATAGTGCTCAGAGCCATTTTTTGATAAAAGAATGAAATATAAGAGTATGAGAAATTAAAAAGACTTTAACAAATGAAAATACTGTTAAACCCAATGGTGATTGAACAGTTAATATAACGTCCTTGTATCCCCTAACTTGAGAGAAAACATTCGATTAGTAACGTACTACAGACATAAATAGATAATTTAAAAAAATTAGAAATCGGGTTTCGAACACAGAACCCAAAAGTGCGAAGCTCTGAATCTAGCCACTCTGCCACCGCTTTGGTTGAATCATTTAGTAGCTGAAAGGCACGTAGAAAACCTCGAGAACTTCGATTCTCGTTTTTTCATAAACGGTCGAGTATCTACAGAGAAGATGAGACGCGCGTTCGACTATTTTGATCCCTCTTCCACTGAGCAAAGTTTCTGGGAAATCCGGTAATGGCACTTGCCGTGTTCTCCTTTGTCAGTATTGCTCGCAGATGGCAACTTGCTGCCTGTAAACACTCTCAATTAGCGTCAGTTGCAGCCTACGTCTTCTCGTAAGCAAAGGCTTACCTCTCGCTATAATCAACGGCAGGTGATGTTGATCACAGTTCCAATGAGAGAGAAGAGGACAGACCCCACGAAGGGGAGAAGACTACGCCTGGTGTGAATGAAACGAGAGAAGTGGCGCCGAACACGTACGACGCGAACGATTCGCGGCACACAGGAGTTTTGAGGGAGTGGGGATGGCGGTGGGGGTGGGGGGGGGGGGAGGGGGTTGGCGGACGGTGCGCGAAACACAGCCGGCGCTGGGCTGCGTGCGATGCTTTCGGGAGCGCCCTGCCTCCGGTCCACCCCTGCGTCGGCCGCATTTCTGGCGAGACGCCCGTTCCGGTCCGCAGGTATTCATATCGATAGCTGAATGCCGGCTGCCGCTATGGCGGCGGCGGCATATTCATAAGTAAACAGGCCGCGCCTCCTCTCCCACTGGGCCAGATTAAATCCGAATCCTTGCGTATATATGCACAAAGGGGACGTGGCCACGCATCGGAAACAGGGCCGCCGCCCCTTTGGCCGTACGTGCCCCTCCGTGCCGCCTCTGGAATTCAGGTGGGCCCGGCTTCCTGCGTGCCTAACAGGGCCACGTCATCAGGTGCGCGCCTTTCCGAACATTACGGGCCAGACAACAATAAGTACTGTGTAACTCGTCGAGAAAGGACGCTTCCCAGCGGCGTACGCAACGACGCTGAAGTGCATTGTACTCCGATCAGACGAGACACATACTGGTCAAGTACAGGGTGGACAGCACGTCCTTTTACATGCGCAATTACGTCGTCGTAACTTTAATAACACAGCTGCTTGTCCAAAACGTCCGTATGCGCAACGACATTATCCATGCACAGCTTGAAAAGCCTCTACGTCCTCCTACTCATCCGCTTTTAGCAGCTAATTCCGTTCTCATGTTCAGTTGGGTTGTGCTCGTTTTAATACCGCTTTCCGGCCCACAGGCAAGGTGAACGAATCGCTGGAGTACCGGCTTCAACACATGTTTCCTTCCGGTTTGGTGGACGACCAGAGTACTTCCCACGAGAAAAGCTGTCGCCTGCCCCGTGAACAAATTCTGGCAACTTGGTGGCTCCTTACCGAACCCTAGCCCTCACCTGTTTCATATTTTCGCTGTATTGCTTTCATCCATTGTCACTAACTCCTCGTCCAAAGTGAAGCCCCTGATATATGCCATTGCTCTTCACCAAATATGGAAAAGCCAACAATGGACTGGTCAACGCACAGACTTCGTTCTTCTTCCCGAGAGTTCACATGGCAGTTACCTTGCAATAACGAGCACTGTGGTCGTTATTTTGTTCGTTTCATTGACATTGATGTTTCAGTAGTACTATAGAGCTCAAATTTAGTGTTTTTTTTTTTTTTTTTTTTTGCATGTAGTTTATGCCGAACTCGTATTCGTGAAGGCAGTCAGTACTATTCTTACATTTGAATGGCTGAGAACTATCGAAATTTCTGCTTGCTGTCTGTGGAAGGGCATACGGAGTAAGGTTGCCTATCACCGGACTGGAAAATAAGAAAAGATTTTAACTGAGATGACCCCATTTTTGTCTACCAACTCCCACGGCAAATTAATTAATCCAATGACGCCAGTTTAGAAATAAAAGTGTTTTGGACGCACATAGGCGTCCACAATGTATACCTGTGTCCATTGCTTAAAGAGTTACGATTCAGCATACTATTTGCATGAGGGTTATCAGAGATGGAGCATTTGACAGACTGGAGAATAATGGGAGAGCATTTGCCGAAAGGGATATCAATAATATTAGAGAGATCTAAATAAAGATGCCCGGGTTGCAATTAGAAGGGGCGGTCCTTCGGTGTACGAGGTATTTTTCTTAACCACTGAGCCCACTCTCTTGATAACCACTGCCGTCCACAGCGAGGACATTAAAAACCTTTATAAAAGGAGGTATTTCTGGAAGGTTGTAAAAAAGTAAGCGAACTGATGTCTATCTTTAGTACGTTCTAAGTAACTTATTTTTGGGGGAAATTTAAACAATAATTTCGCATTTACACAGCAGTACTCACATTATATTCGATGATAAATTATATGAACATGTTAAATAGTTCATATACTTATTTTCGCGCAGTGTTTTTACCTTTACTCAGTTTCGTAAAGTAGCCGCAGAGGCACCACAGTAAGGCAGAATCTCATTCGATGGCTAAGAGGATAGGGAGCACGAAATGTCGTGAAAGAGTTGAAATCTGTTTCTCTCGTGCGAGGGTGACCATCAGCAGAGGCCCGAAAGACAGTCTAAATTAAAATTTGCATTGGCCTCATTCCCATAAATCTGCTTCCACTATTACAGGGGACCTACCGTGCCACTCTTTGCAGGTTAGCACGCTCTGATTCGACCTAAGCCTGGCACGTCAGCAGAAGCCACTCTGACAGGAAAGGTGTGTGAAATAAAGAATAACGCATTAAAAATGTTATACGCCTTATAGTGCCTCTTAGTACACCGGTAAACTGATACATCCAAAAAGAAGGGTAATAATAAAATTAAATTAAATATAAGGTTCAAATGGTTCAAATGGCTCTGAGCACTATGCGACTTAACTTCTGAGGTCATCAGTCGCCTAGAACTTAGAACTAATTAAACCTAACTAACCTAAGGACATCACACACATCCATGCCCGAGGCAGGATTCGAACCTGCGACCGTAGCAGTTGCTCGGCTCCAGACTGTAGCGCCTAGAACCGCACGGCCACTCCGGCCGGCTAAATATAAGGTAATTGTTTGATACCCATATCGGTCTCACAAGAGATTTTTGAGCGGTAGAGAGATGCAAGAGTGTTAATACCAGCTGCATCACAGTGTTATCAACGTAATACAAAAGCAAAACGGAATGCCATTACTCTGCAATGATATTATCAGTTTTTCGTGACCTTCTTGACCTTCTTTATTCACTATATTACCACGCATTTTCCAAACAGATCTCGATGTCGATATTGCAGTAGATAGCCGCACGCCTTTCATTTATTTGTTTATGGGACCAAAGTTGCATCCTCAGAAGTCCAATCAAGACATTCACAGCTCTTAGGTGTTTCATAAGAAAGAAAATAGCGGATCTGTCATAGCATAGACATATCACTATCAGTTTTGCGCGATATGCTCTAAATTACCACGAAGAATTACTATGCAGGATGAAGGCATTGTGATGTAGAAAAGCTTTCAGTTATATTCGGAAACTCTGTATTTATTTGGTCAAAGGTCTTAGTTCTGCGTATGTCTACTGAGAACTCGACCTGCACAACAGCGCAAATCTTTCTGCAAAAAGGTTAAACAAGGACGAATCATTTTTTTCCTCCTACCTAGTGATGATCAAACGAGTGCTACAGTTTCTCTTCAGCGACCCTATGTTACTCGTAATAATAAAATTTTTCACAGAGAATGCATATAATCAGATGATAGTGACTGAATTTCCAGGGTCTTTAACAGCAGATTAGTAGAACTTGGCGCGCCGCTATTGCAAAAGCGTTATGGTCCCTCCACCTGATGTATGGAATCCCCAATAGAAACATTCACACTTCCTTAAGAACTCATGAACACTGTACGTACAGTGAAAATAAGGAAAGTAGAAGAAAGATCATGTTCCCGCCCAATATTTTCGTGGAAAACTAATGCTACTTGCAGATGCACTACTCACATTAATTTTAGCAGCTCTGTGTTGTACGCGATTCTCAAGAAGCCGCAATATTGTGAAGTGGGAACTCAACAAATATGAACATCGACTTCTACTGTCATTAAGTTTGGTATTATGCGAGCTTGTACCAGAAGAATTTGACAATTAATGAATCTGGCGTCCCTGGCTGGGGAGAACACCATTGTAGGCGTCCTACCGAGCGAGGTGGCGCTCTGGACTTGCATTCGAGAGGACGACTGTTCAATCCCGCGTCCGTCCATCCTGATTTAGGTCTTCCGTGATTTCCCTAAATCGCTCCAGGCAAATACCGGGATGGTTCCTTTGAAAGGGCACGGCCGACTTCATTCCCCGTCCTTCTCTAATCCGATGAGACCGATGACCTCGCTGTCTGGTCTCCGGCCCCACAACAAACCCTTAGGCGTCCTATCTGAAAAACAGAGTTAGTAAAAACTGCGCCAATTTTAATGGTTACGCAAATTCCTGGACGCCCATTACCTGTTATTCAGTAAACACAAAAGATGAGTTTCAACGAAGCTTCATCGAAGCAAACCAGTACTTTGCCTTACAATAAATCATCAGTTATAATTCGCAATTCATGAACTATGGGAAAACCTCCAGCCACAAAGAAAGAGACAGGGTCGTTGTCACGGTGTCTCGCAAGTTTTACGAGTGTAGCTACCAGACACGAGACAAGAGAGTCCAGAGGGGTTGTAGGGGTGGAGGAGATTTGGGGTGGGGGTGGCTGCGACATGCGCTTGCGCGGAGCAGCGGAGCGCAGACACAGTGCGATCGCAGCCCTTTGGGTCCGGGCTTTGAACCTCAGAGCCGGCCCTCCAGCGTCTGATACCTCCCTGGCTCACACCCACCACCAGCGTCGCCTGTGTCCCAGCGCGACCCAGCCGACGGCATACCACGCCGCCCGCTACCCTATAAAGCCGGGGCCCTGTGAAAAGAAGATCGCATGCATAAAGAAAGGCATTGTGAGGTCCCAGAAGAGGGGCGACTCGCTGCGTCGGCAGGGCTTTACAGCATATCGGCAGAGAGAGAGAGAGAGAGAGAGAGAGATTGTCCCGTGCGAACTGGCAAAGCCGCGCGCCGTCCAAGGCCCCCGCCTGAGGAGTTTTCTGCTCCTTATACGTGCACGTATATATGTGCGCGTCTTTTTCGGCCCTTTCCGCCGTCGGCGCTCTCCTGTATGTAAATGCCGAAACAGCCCGGAGCGCAGGACCGGCCTCGGGGGAACAGGCCAGCCTTTTCAGCCGGCCTGCTGAGAAGTGGCAGCACCTGTGACCGTGTAAACAAGGTGGCAGGTTCAAAGACCGCCAGGTACACCCACGACATCGGGGACCCTCTGTCCACGGCTTCCACGTGACGTATTCTGAGGTTCCCCTTTCCGCAGCGAAGCCGGAAACGGCAGCACGTGGAATTATGCACACTCAGCCCACTACGCGCATCTTTTAGCTGCAGTACTGGATATTCGAGACACTACTTACTTTTTTTTAAAATGCATATTTCGTATGTAGCGGCATATCTGTTCAGTCTAGTCCGATACTAGGATAGTCTGAAGAGTTCTCTGGACAGTATAGAAAGAAACGACATACTTCAGTGAAACTTATTTATTTTTCAGTGTAGTCACCCTGTACACAAACGCATTTGGTTCAGCTATATTCCGATGCTTTGATCCCCTCTCAAAAATTAATTTCCTCCAGGCCCGCCAAATACCCGTCGACTTCGGCTGTCAGTTCTTGGTTTGAAGAGAATCTCCTTCCACCGAGGAAATTTTTGAACTTGGGGAAGAGATGGGGGCTAATGGAGCCAAATCAAGCAAATGAGGTGAATGTGACAACAGCTCGTTTCTTAGTGTATTTTTGCCATGGCAAGGACTCTTGTGGGTGGGAATGCATTGTCTGGATGAAAGACCTGGCTTTTTTACGTGTTTCTGTTGATGTGTATGGTCCAGAAGGTTAGCATAGTATTGTCCCGTAAGGTTTTGACCGCTGAGAAGATAATCTATCAGCAGAATTAATTTCGCATCCCAGAGATCTGACGCCATGACCTTTCCAGCCTACTGTGTTGACTTTCCTTTCTTTGGCACTGGTGAATCAACATGTTTCCCTGCTTTGAAAATGGTTCAAATGGCTCTGAGCACTATGGGACTTAACATCTGAAGTCATCAGTCCCCTAGAACTTAGAACTACTTGAACCTAAATAACCTAAGGACATCACACACATCCATGCCCGAGGCAGGATTCGAACCTGCGACCGTAGCGGTCGCGCGGTTCCGGACTGAAGCGCCTAGAACCGCTCGTCCACGACGGCTGGCCCCCTGCTTTGACAGTTGCCCTGTCTCGAGGGATATATATTTCTGGACGGAAGCTTCATCTGTGGTCACAAACCGGCGCTAAAAATCCTATAGGGTTCTCTGAAAACAGGTAAAACATTGTTCGGACATTTCCATTCTGGCATGTTTCTGATAATGCGTTAGCATCTCGGCACTCATCTAGCAGATCATTTTCTCATATCCAATTCCACTGTTAAAATTTGTTATGCCTGTTGAGATGACATCCTTACAGCTTCAGCAATTCTAGCACTGTCAGTAGGCGTTCGTCCATGAGAATTTTATTAACTTTTGCAATAATTTCTCTGTTAGTGGCACATATTGGTAAACCACTAAGCCGATCACCATCTAAGGTATCACGGCCAAATTAAAACTCGTTTGTGCACTTGAGGACAGTTGAACATGCCCAGTGTGTACTGATAATCTGTATGAATTTCTTTTGCTTTCATACCTTTGTTTACGAAGTACTTAATCACTGCTGGAATCTACCTCTACACGAGAACAACAACAAAGACACGTCGCACCACAGATCTCTTCTCGGAATACGGACGCGTCACATGTTTACTCATAAATGGTGGCCTATTACTACCTGGGAACCTCGTTGCTCTAGCGCTGACATCTGTGACATTTGATGGTGATTCCGCTAACTTTTTTAAAACTACCCCCATAATTTCAGGTCTTGTTTCAGACCAGGAATTGCATCTACCTAACTTCGGAAAAACGCAATTTTTTTCCAAAAATGCAATATTAAATAGTAGCCTCATTTTATGATCGGCTTCGAAACCTGACGGCCAGTATCTGTCAGATCCCCTTTGCAAAGGAATGTAGAAAATACACAGCATTTGTTTAATGAGTAGATGTTATCATTTCAATGTCGTACCATTAGAATTAAATATTTCTGTATCAGCATTTATTCGAATGTTAGATGTTGTACTAGGAGATAAGTTACTATCCAAAGTGACACGCTACGTAGATGTATGGATTGCAGCCAGTAGTTGGAAAGAACACAACGAACTTTTAGACAACAGACAGAGTGCTGTTTCTGACGACGATACTAAAGTTAATATTAGAAAATCTGAATATGGACGAAAACATGTTTAAATTTCTGGGAGACATTATTACAGCAGAGGAAATTAGGCCAAACCCAGACAAGATACGAGCAATAAAGGAAATGCCAGAACCCAGAATAAAAATCAGACTAAGGTATTTCTCGAGTTGTGTAATTTACACAGAAAATTTTCGAATATCCAGGGCATGAATGGACCGAACAATCTCAATAAGAATTTCAGAGAAGAAAGGAATTTAGCGGTTGACGTGTTTTGCTTACCCCATATGAGGCATAAATATCCGATTCGGTGCCTCTTGAAGCACCAATAACTTCGGCTCCCTTGTTTCTGGGACAACTCACCGTACAAGCACAAATAATTTGCCCACGCACTTTGCACAAGCGCCGTTTGTTGTCAAATACAACGACGCAATCTGCAGGCCCGGATACTATCTGCATTTATGTTCAAGCGTGGATTTGTCCTTGTGTTTCTATCCTTTTGTCTAACCCCTGTACCTCCATTCAGGCGGTTAACTTTTATATCGTTCTATGCATGAAATGTTTTCATTGTGCCACTTCGTTGGAAGCTGGCTTTTCTTCAGAGTCTTTAGATTCCAGTGTGCTACACATTACAACAAAATTATAATTCGAATATCCAAACTTGTGCAGGCTTTCAGTTCCCTACTACTGGTAATATGTGACAACCCCTCTACGATGGAAACAAAACCGACTGTAAGCCAGGACAACAAAACTGGCCACGAGCCAAACAAACAGAAAGACTTGGAGATCGTGCGGAGGAGGAGGAAGAGAGAAAGAGTGTTGGAGCAAAATAGGTTCTAATTTAGCAATCAGAGATGTTATAAATTCAGTACTGGCGTTCGCATGCACCGAAAATATTAACATCATCGGAAAACAAATGCAAGTCTTCCTCTCTGTTGTGAAGAGCGTGTGTAAAAAATTTGTAAATTTGTAGTAAGATCTTATGGGACCAAACTGCTTAGGTCATCGGTCCCTAAGCTTACACCCTACTTAATCTAACTTACACTATGGACAACACACGCACCCATGTCCGAGGGAGGACTCAAAGCTCCGACGGAGGAATGGGGGGGGGGGGGGGGGAGGGGGGAGCCGCGCGCGGACCGTGAAAAAGAGGCCCAGACCGCGCGGCTGTGTGTAAAACCTTACCTCTCTGACTGAAAACTACGAGTATGGAAAGGAGAATCAGGGTGCCAGTATACGTAATCGCGTTGCCGAAGAGTAATTACTGGAGCAGAATTTCATCAGTGTGTCTATGTTTACTTCCAGAAAGCTCTTTGAATTTGCTATTCATGGAATAACCACATGTTTTTGATGTACGAATACAGGCGATCGACAAGCGGTGATCGCTATCAGTATTCTGTTATGCGTCTGAAATATGTTTATCTTCCTTTCGTGTTTTGAACTTCAGGGTTTTAAAGTCTGTTTACACAACGCAGGGTAAAGTAAATTTTATTCCAATCTCTTACGTGGTGCAATTTGCGACTATTTTCACTGTTATAATTTAGTTAGGCATAGAGAGTGTAGTTTACAGCAAGAATACTTTTCATTTGCTTGGGATCGAGTAGAAACCCTTCCCTGCATCCCTGATTTATCTTATGTGGTGTCACCATATATAGGATGAACCCGAGCTCCATCGATAAAATTTCAGAGGTTGTTGAAGGATATTTTCCTAGTATTTTGGTAAAAGGGATCAGTGAACTACGGTTGCTCATTTCAGAATAATAATGCAATCATTATTTACACGGTTTGTTACCCCCATTGACTTTGTTTCTGCGAAAAGACCTTAGTGACAATGATAAAGCCTGCAGTAAGCAATACCCAAAATACCGAATGTCGTCTATGTAAGGACACCATTACGTGGCTACCGTCACTGTGTCGTTGTGCCCTTCTTCGATATTCTTCAGTGAAACCAAACACATTGCCCATGTTGGCCAGTACTTCTTCGTTAAATCTACTCTTACTGCTGTGTATCAATGTCGACCTATAGTTAATACTGCCGCAGAAACGAACTCGATGTAGAATTCTGCAGTACTGAAACGAGCCTGAAGGAGATGGTTCAAATGGCTCTGAGCACTATGGGACTTAACATCTATGGTCATCAGTCCCCTAGAACTTAGAACTACTTAAACCTAACTAACCTAAGGACATCACACAACACCCAGCCATCACGAGGCAGAGAAAATCCCTGACCCCGCCGGGAATCGAACCCGGGAACCCCGGCGTGGGAAGCGAGAACGCTACCGCACGACCACGAGATGCGGGCCCTGAAGGAGAAGAGTGGAGCAAGCACAGTGGGCGACTGGGACGAGGCACACAGCGCGTACCATTGACATCTGCAGATATTTCAGTGCAGTGCAGATAAAAATATGAATAGCAGTAAGAAATCAAACGAAATGCAATTAGTCTGCAACTAGCCCCGGATACCGTGGGTCCATTACAGCAAAATACTCAGAAAATATCCCTGAAAGACTTCCAAAATTTTGTCAGTGGAGACTGGGTTCACGCCTTACAATGAACTCTTAATTAAAGTTGGTGAAAAGCGAACGTCAGAAATGAACTTTTGTTACGAGGTGTCACGTAATAGTTGTTTTGGACATTCCGGTGACGATCAGAAGAAGAGGATCTAAGGAAACTGGAAACATCTTGCCTGGTTGGGCGAGTCTCGTTTCAAATGGTATCGAGCGGCTGGATGTGTACGGGTATGGAGACAACCTCATGAATCCATGGGCCCTTCATGTCAGCAGGGGACTGTTAAAGCTGTTGGATGCTCTGTAATGGTGCGGGGCGTGTGCATTTGGAGTGATATGGGACTCCTGATACATCTAGAGAGGACTCTGGCAGTTGACACGTACGTAAGCATCCTCTCTGACCACCAGAATCCATTAATGCCCATTGTGTATTCCGACGGACTTGAGCAGTTCCAGCAGGACAATGTGACACCCCGCACGTCCTGAACTGCCACAGAGTGGCTCCAGTAACAGTTTTCTGAGTTTAAACACTTCCGTTGGCCACCAAACTCCCCAGACATGAACATTATTCAGTATATCTGTGATGTCTCGCAACGCGCTTTTCAGAAGAGATCTCAACATCTCAACGCCTCGTATTCTTAACGGTTTATGGACAGCTCGCAGGATGCATGTTGTCATTTCCTTTCAGCACTACTTCAGACATTGGTCGAGTCCACGCCACGTCGTCTTGCGGCACTTCTGTGTGCTCGGGGGGGGGGGGGGGGGGGCGTCCTACACCATATTAGGTCGGTGTACCATTCTCTTTGGCCCTTCAGTGTATGTGTGTATGGTACATTCAGTAATTACAATTATTTTAAATTTTGATGTTCTTATATTTGATTCTTATATCAATTCTTGTACTAAATCTAATATTTGCTCCTTATTTTTATTCTTTAGTAAGATCTGGTGGATTCCCTTGGATGATACCGATCTTAGAAACATTTGAAACATATAAATTCCGATCACCACGAGGATCGCGCGAAGGCGGGTATGCCGCGGTGACTTTTCTTAGTAGGAATCTCACTCTGGCAAGAAACGTCGTTAACATTGCTGAATATTTCACACATTGGGAATAATTTCGCGGGAAACCAAGCATAACGTATTACTTTCTCAAAACCAGCACTTGTAGTTGATTATGAATCAAGATACGCTAGAGGAATATGATGATTTCAAATATTTTTCACATTTACTTATTGCTTTTTTAAAGTATTCATCCACCAGGCATACGGTTAGTAGACGAATAAGGACAAGGATATTTCAGTATAGATCGGAAGATATTCGTGTAGTAATCTTCCATGGACATGGGTAGATAAATGAACAAAAACAAAAAAGTAATAATAATCGGGTCTCGAACAAGGGACACAAAAGTGTGAAGAAGGAACACTAGGCACGGGGCCACTGCTTCGGGTGTGGTGCTTACTGGATAACAGGCACATAAAGTACCTCAAAAACTCTGACCGTCATTTTCTCTGTAGCGGTAGGCTATCTACGGATAAGCCGAGACCCATGTTTGCTTATTTTGACTTCTGTTTCAATGAGTAAATTTTCTGGGTTATGGCACTAGCCGTGTTCTCCTCTTCTCACGCCGACTGAACGATTCCGTGGTGAAATACATCACTCTTCTCGGCTCTTCTTCATCTGTTGTATTAATGCAACCTGGCAAACGTCCCACACAGATAAAAACACCTAAGAAGAGTTTTTAACCCACTTCTTGCGTAACATTCTCATTAGCAAATTCAGTCTAGACCTGGATTTCCTACGATTTGTTTTACGTGGTCATTCCATTCTGGGTCGCTCCTGATGGTGACTCCTACGCATTTTACGCTACGTACGGTTTCCAGTGGCTTGCCACCAGTAGTGTAAGTAACGGATTTTTTCGCATTGTTATGTGCAGTACGTTACATTATTTCACTTTTGGGACAGCTGACAGTCCCTACACGAATCATCGATTCTCTACAGGCCTTCCTACAATTCGCTACGGCCTTCTGGAGTTGCTACCTTCCTACAGACAACTGTGTCATCTGCAAACAGTCTCATGAAGCTCCCGACGCTACCTCTGCACTGTCATTAGGCACAGATCTCAGTGTCTTGCCCACCAGCCTCTTCTTCCAGGCCCGTAGAGTTGGGCACTTACTGCGTCTACTCCGGGATTGCCTTCTCTTCCCGTCCCTCTTGTGCCATTCTCCCTCTCCTTCCTATCCAATGCTACGGACTTAGCCGCCGTGTGGGCGAATTAACGCGAATAATGGCACCAGACAAGGCGCGGATTACTCGTTCTCTATTGTGCGCCCGTGCTGAGTTATTCGCACGTATTGTCCTTCACTGCGAACGTTCCAGACGATCGTCGGTGGCGAGTGACGAACTACACTAGGACCGGCACATGGGGCGTGTCACGACAGCCGCAATTATCTGAATACGCGCTGCCTACCAGGGCATAAATATCGAGTCCCCTGGAATTAGAAGTTCGGAATTTATGAAGTATATAACAGCTTGAATATTACCATTCAGCTCTCGCCACGACCTATCCTTCACCCTCCCGCTCGAGAGCAGTTTAGGTTAGAATAGTGATTACTCGTTCTGTAAGCATGCTGGTGTATAAAACTTTCTTCCTTCCACTCTTTTGCTTTTCGGCTGCAGGTAAGACACTGAAGAGACGAAAAACTATGATCACCCGCTTAATAGCATTAACAGATATCTCGAGGTATTTACCGTCAGATGTCTACACACAGGTCACGCAGTTCCTGCAAATGACGGGCCAATGGTCTGTGGGCACGGAGTTGCCCCCGCCTCCAATAACGTGCCAGATGTTTCTCATCTGGTTCAGATCAGGCGAATTTGTCGTCGGCGACATCAAAAGGAGTTCACTGTCATCCACCTTTTAAAACACAGCATCACGATTCTGGCCCTGATAGATAGATGCCTTCGCTTGCGGGGAAGACATCAAGCTTGAAGGGATGCAGGTGGTCGTCAATGACGTTCATGTAGCTCGTCCACAGTTGTCGTGGATCATAGACGAATGTTGAGCTTAGCATAATACTACAACTATCGGCCTCTGTCCGCGCATTTATCGAGCTGCCGTTCGCCTAGACGACAGCGTATCAGGAGCGACCTGGTGCAACAAGATGATGATGATGATGATGATGATTTAGGTGAGGGGCGCTCAACATCATCGTCATCTGCGCATCAGCGTGCCAGTCTGACGGGTGGGGACGAAGGCTGTCCTCACATGCTGAGCATTTTATAATGCATTAAAGCCTGCCTCCCTTCCCCACCAATTTAGGGATGGGACCCGACAGTTCACAAAATGTCGCCACTCCTGTAACACTGCAGTCACTATCGGCGAGTATGGTGGGCAGATCTCCATCGAGACGGAGGGTTGCCCTGATATCAGTACACAAGACGCAAGTAGCATAAATATCCTGATCTGGATGTGGCACACCACAAATCTCACAGAGTGGTGGACCCTCCTGCCGGAGGAGGAAGCCATGTGTTATTCTGATGCGCAGCCTGGTAAGAAGAACCTTCTTCCAGCGGTGAAGCTGACTTGGAATTCTCCATGTCTGTGTGGTTGATTTGAGCAACCGCAGTTTGTTTTCTGTCAACCATTCGGTCCCCCACTGACACATGATGCGTCTGTCAGAAAATGAGATAACGGCATGTGACGGGATGGAACGTTGACGCACAACACCATCCAGACATGCTTCTTTGGCTGCTGTGTCGGTCATGTAGTTTCCCTGTATCCCAATGTGGCCAGGTACTCCGGTGCAACAAGAAAGATGATTCATCCGAACAAGCGCCTCCGAAACACTTGTGACTGCAACAGTATTGTACTCTTTCGTCAGATCTGAATAGACTGCCAACCGTCCCGCTTTACAAAGTGACAAGCAGCAGACCTTTATGTTGTGTGATGAGGCGTGGACGTCCGAAATATTGTCATCTACTCCTGGTTTCATCAACCGTCAACCAGTTTTTACAGGTGATCACGACAGTGGCACGCGAACAGCCAGACCTGGGCCATAAGAGTCTGCCCTTTCTCATAGTTGCTTAAGCCAGTAGGTTTCTCAATTTTCGGTCCTTATTGTCTCTGTAATGATCACCTATTAGTCTGCGCTCTGCTAATGCAGTTTATTAAAAAAAAAGTATTCCATATTTTGAGAGGTGGTAGCGTGTACCAAAACAAGAAAAAAAATGTCTGGTAAACATGGGCTCTAAAGTGCATACCTTAAGAGCAATGGGTACTTGCTTATCTTCGCTTCTGTGAAACACATCTCTTCTCCTGCAAGTTCTTTCCTATTGCGGACGGATCACACAGTGTATAAATAAATGAGACATTCCTCTGTTGTTGTCAACGGAGAAAAAAATGCAATAAACACCTCTTGGTGTTGTTATGTAAACCATTATCACAGTTCTGGATAACTGCGGGGCATATTTTGGTTCCAAAGGACCTAGTTTGTGTTTAGATTAATCTGTTAAATGCTTTTACATTTCAGTTATATCTTCTATCTCTGCACTTACCAGCGTAATTGAAGCCTATTACTCCGTACTACAAATGACAGAATGATCCTCTCACAAGTGCAGGTCGTATATAATGACAATGAAATTACATTAGAAGCTCTGCTATTTCACAGTAATTGAATAATCTGTTCTCATTTGTTTAACGTATTCTGTAGGTCGTTTGCACTACGAAAGAGTTTGCGATACACGAGATGTGTTTCACAGTAGCGAAGATGAAGAAGTGTTCATAGCTCTTAAGCTATATTCTTAAGAGGCCATGCTTACAGTAGTGTTTTTTCTTGTTTTGTTCGATACTACCACTTACCAAAATATGGAATACCATCGTTCTTGTATATCTGCGGTGCAATTACAGGACTAAACATACTGTCCATCCCATATCGTACATACAAGAACAACCGTTTATAATGGAATCAAAATTAGTAGAAATCAGAATGACAGTTTTGTTATTTCAATTTTTATTCCTGCCCCTGAAGGAGGCAGACGGGTTGTATTAGGACGTTACAATATGCCTTTTGCAGTCAAATGGATTTCACATATTTGTTGGTTTTAACTTTTTTTTGGTGGTTTGACGAATATGCACCTAATCTTTGCTTTTAATATAATTTGTTGACTTAAAAACTAAACATAAGTTAGTACAATACAAAAACTATAATTTAGTATGATTTCAGTTTGTTAATTTAAAGGCTGAGGCTGGACTTATAGAATTAAAATACGGTAAGCTTGAATGAGTGTCAAACAAAAATAATAATCAAATGTTTGAAACAAGGTACTCAAAACTGAAATTAGATGGACTTGAATGGATAAAAATAAAATATTAGTGAGGGTGCAGCGTTAATGTGGATTTAGTTCCAGTATATGTCATGTTTCTCAAAAATTAATGGCGATGTTGAAAAGGCGATGCTATTATTAAGGAGGGAAGAAGTTAAATAAATGACTGTTTGTGAAACATAAACCTGAAGTGGATGTGTGGTTTTATGGTCGTTATATTTTGCACATTTTTGGCTAATGAACCAGAAATTGTTTTCTATTGATACCGGAAAGATGGCTCTAGATGGGCACATCTGCGTCCGCAGGGTCGCCATACGAGTGGGGCGGGCTAACCACGTGCAGCGCGCGCAGGTAGCGGTGGGCAGGTGGCCCTCGGCTAACTACCTGCTTGAGCGCTGTGAATGATGGCGTCGTCAGCGGGACTACCCGGCCGGGGCGGTTGCTGAGGCTATCACTTTTCGTTGGGCAGCGGCTCCGTGGTGGAATGCTGACGGGCAGTAACTCTGGTCCCAGCATGCAGCCGTGTGGGGCACCCAGTCTCCACGGGGAGGCGGCCGCTGTCTGGGTGGCGTCGGCAGCCAGCGGCCAGCCGAGCATCCGCCGAGAGAACACAGACTGGTCCCATAAGGTTAACGCTGGCCAGCATTTCGCAGTCGCCTCCACATAACAACTAAGGGCAAGCCTGCAATTAGTTACGCAAACCATACTTCAGCAGTGGGGTGTGCGCTGTTCTTAAACGTCCTGGCAGATTAAAAGTGTGTGCTCAACTGGGACTCGAACCCAGAATCTTGCGTTTTGCTGGCAACGATCTTACCGCCTGTCGATAAGGACACAGCCTGACGGGAAGCTTCAGTACATGGGATTGTTTATGCACATGATCCATAAGCTCTATTATATCTTTTAAATTTCAAACCCTTGCAATACATATGCGTTGGTAATAGAAGCCAATTCAGCGATCAGTAGCACACAGCGCGGTGTAGGAAAGCCCCCACTTTCTGCAGCAAACGAAAGAAACGGATAAAACAAAAATAACATTTATTATTTCATCGCGACAGGATTACGATTGTATTACTCAGAGAGTGGTTTTTTTGAGTGAGGGTCATAGGCTACAGATTTTGCATTTGCAAGGCGAGAACACAATGACAGATGCATTTCGTGTAAGGAAATATTCGCTGCATTCTTTAGTTCTGATGCTGTCTCTACTGTGCGAAGTAGATGAGTAACCTTTAACGATGCTTATAATCTTGGTTTATATTGTGTTTGTTTTATTAATGTAACTATTATTCTCCTGTCAGAAACATACATAGACCACATCTTATGTCAGAAACATACGTAGAATACAATCTTTGACCAAAATTTGGCCACTTCTAGTCCATTTTCCGTTGTCTGGGGAAGTTCATCTTCTGTGCAGGAGGCTGGACAGGCTGGACACAATCGACACTGTGTTTCCCACAGTCACGTTTGGTTTTGTTTTCTTCAAAGTATCCCCATTTTTGCAGGTTAATCCGTGATGTGCCCACTCCTCACCTCATCCACTTCTTATCATGACCAGGGAGTAAAGATTCTAAAAACCTTTTACAACCACGAGGTTGGGATGTATAAGCCCTCCACAGTTGCAGCCTTGCTTTTTCATCAGTGGTTGTTAGTTTCTCCGATGTTGTGAGGAAATTTTTCTTTGACCTTAGTCGTTGTGGGTAGGGTTGTTGCCCTTGCATGGGATGCATTTTCACCTGCTCCAGTTTCGTTCTTTCCCCGTTTCCTGCTATTTTTATTCGAACAGAAGGTGGTGCAATTCCCGCAAGGTGATAGAGCCAATCGGCTGGAGATGACTTCAGGCAGCCTGTTATAATTCTGCATGTGTCGGTTAGGGCAATATCCACCCGTCTGACATGTGCTGACTTGTACCAAACAGGACAGGCATATTCTGTAGTGGAGTAGCATAATGCCATTACAGAAGCTCGGATGGTTTCAGCTTGACTGCCCCACTGTGATCCGGCCTTTTTAAGGTTACAGCTAAGCATTAACGTAATGAATGAAAAACATAAATTAATGGTTCAAATGGCTCTGAGCACTATGGGACTTAACATATGAGGTCATTAGTCCCATAGAACTAATTAAACCTAACTAACCTAAGGACATCATATACATCCATGTCCGAGGCAGGATTCGAACCTGCGACCGTAGCGGTCATAAATTAATGTTGTACTATTTGTTTCCATTTTCCTTCCAGTTTTCCTGAGGTAGAATTCTTGAAGCCTCCCTCTAAGCCTTTTGAAATGGACAGAGCTTACAACACGAGATACCGAAGCGCTGACTGAATAAGCTTTCCGCTATGCACATCACTGTTGGTAAATGTTTCAACAAACTGCACAATGAAAAATCAGAAAATTCAAACACGCCTATAGAAAGACGACTCGTTCTCGAGAAATCATGCAATGACAGTACAGTGCCAGCGATAGTATCGTCCAGAATAAATATGATTGTGACGGTACAGTGACAGCGAGAGTACTGTTGGCAGCGTCATACAGTCACGGGCCGTATGAGTGCCAAAACACCATGTCACGCACTAGCAAGAATATTTGTAACTTAACGCGAATATTTGTATTGATGACAGACTGAAGCAGCGATAGTTGAATACGTAGATACTGCATTCGTAAAAGATGAACAAGAAGAGTTTTAGCGCAAATGTACAGCAGGAACCCACGCGGTGGCCTACCGACGGATGCCTGGTCGCGGCTCGATGCTGCGAGCGCCTGTGTGTGTAGGCTGCCCGCGCGGCAGCGGGCTGGCCCGCGGCTCGGCGTCCGGGCGGTTACATGTTTGTTAGCGGAGGGCCGCGGGCTGATTATTCCGGTGAGAAATTGCCCTCAGACATGGCGGCCGCGCTGAATTTATTGCCCGGGGCGCCGGGCAGCGCACGCGAGCCCTTCCTGAGAGACGCGACTGGCTGGCTCGAGAGCTGCGTACGCCGGGCTGCGTGTGAGTCACGGTCGCGGCGCCGGCGGTGTACGGCCGAGCGGCACGCAGCCTGTTTTCTCCCTTTTTTATCGCACCGCGACATTCTGCCGACAGCGATCAGATTAACACGGACGCCAGTCCCGGGCGTTTACACGAGAAGCGAATTAGAGGCGCAGTCGGAGAAGGAGAAAGCGCTTCTCGTCGTCCGCCACTCCGCGAGATCCAACGTAATCTCCCCCCATGCAAGAAGCGCTTTTACGGTGGTGGCAGCGCGGTGATCTCACAGTCGTGTTAGAACGCTGATTCTTTAAAATCACCCAACTGGATTTCGCGATAGCTGCTTCGTGTTTTTTCCGAGGATTCCCATTTAAATTCCCTGGGCATTTGTGTTGTACTTTAGGATGGGCTGTACTCGCTTGATACTATACTAACAATGCGTCTCTATATTAGTGCGATGTATGTTGTTATGCCTACTTGATAAAGACTCCAAACGCTGTAGCAGTACCCTACACACATCCTTTACATATGCCCTTTCCCTGAACCCTCCCAACAGAACTAATTTTTCCAGTCACTTTCGGTAATACTGGGTTTACCTGATCGTCGCATTTCATATCCCTTCCTGGTGTTAATACTAAATATGATGTGACCCGCTCCAGATATTCACCACTAATATTGTAATCAGATACCATGTCGTTCTTCCTATTTATTATAGGAATTACCTCACATTTATCCGCATTCAAAGACAGCTGGCCGGCCGAAGTGGCCGTGCGGTTAAAGGCGCTGCAGTCTGGAACCGCGAGGCCGCTACGGTCGCAGGTTCGAATCCTGCCTCGGGCATCGATGTTTGTGATGTCCTTAGGTTAGTTAGGTTTAACTAGTTTTAAGTTCTAGGGGACTAATGACCTCAGCAGTTGAGTCCTACAGTTCTCAGAGCCATTTGAACCAAAGACAGCTGTCATCCATAACACCTAGTGGAAATTTTGTGCGAATCTCACTGAGATTCCTTGCGATTATCCAGCAATAATCCTTTACTGTACACGACCCTATCGTTAACGAGCAAATTTATAGTGCTATTAGACGCGCTGTCTAGGGCGCTGCAGTCATGGACTGTGCGGCTGGTCACGGCGGAGGTTCGAGTCCTCACTCGGGCATGGGTGTGTGTGTGTGTGTGTGTGTGTGTGTGTGTGTGTGTGTGTTTGTCCTTAGGATAATTTAGGTTAAGTAGTGTGTAAGCTTATGGACTGATGACCTTAGCAGTTAAGTCCCTAAGATTTCACACACATTTGAACTTTTTTTTTTTTATAGTGCTATTAACCCTGTCTGATATACTGTTTACGTATACTGGAAATATTACGGGCCCAATTACTCTTTCTTGTGGCAGAAGTGCTTCTGTTGAACACTGATTTAGTGAATAATTTATAACATTATTTTTCATTATAGAGAAGATTTTTGGTTGTTGCCTGTGATCAGAAATCCCACTCTCGTGCCAATATTGGAAGAGGCATACGTGAAGCTCACATGCTGGGGGAAGTACAGAGCTGTGTGTACCAACGGCATTTTATCAATTTTTATTGTGTTACCAATAACATGTTTACAGTTACCTGTATGAGTTCTGTGTACATTTTAGTCTTATTTACTCGTTTTAGTAAACTTTGAGTTTACTTTGAATGAGTCCTTCGTTAATCCTAGTAGGGTAGAACTTACAAAATTTTGTCTACCATGAATTGTCAAAACAAACTGCAATAAAACATTTCTCGCATTGAGTTGGCTGGATGGGAACGTTCTGAAAGCCAATAATTTAAGAAAAAAGAAGCATAGCGTGCCAGCCCGCTGCAGCCTGGAGGAAGCACAGTCCCTCTGGAGCTGTTACCTTCTTTCGCTTGGTTTCCAACAGAAATTTTGGGTGAACTCTGCTCCACGAAAAATCTTAATGAGCTGACAGTTTTATGCATGAATTAAGTTTATGTTATTCTGACTTGTCGTTTGTGAGTCACAGAAAAGTGGCGATAGCTGGTATGAAGGTAACGCTAATAAACAAATTTGAGGGGGAGCGCAGGATCGCTGTAGTTACAGCTAATTAGCAAGAGTGTTCAGCGCTCCAGTGATGTAGAATATTTACGATGCTTTCCCCATATTGAAAGCGTTAGAAGGAATGCGTTCCAAGGGAAGGCTTGGGCCACAGTTACGAGGCGCCAGAGCTTATTTTCTTTCGAGCAGCCATTTGAGCGCCGTTAATACTTCAGGCAGCGGACGGTCGGTTCTCCGGCAGCAGTCGTCATTTGTGTAGGAATGCCGCTCAGTGATGCGAACGCGCCGGGGGGCGTGTCCTAGGGGGGGGGGGGGGGGCGGAGGTAAGGGAGTTCCTCTGACTTATTGCCGGGCGGCACGCATAACAGAGCCTGCTTCTGCCGCCTAGCACCGCTTCAGCACTACGAGTGTCCGAGCTGCTCTGGGCAGGATGTTCTTCTGACTTTCATGTCTACAATAGCTCTAATGAAAAAATGGACGTACGGAGGAGCCCAATGAAGCAAAGCAGAGTAACATCATGTAATTTAATAACACTTTCTCGCTCTTTCAGCCGTGTGGAATGATTAAATATCCACAAGTTGTCGGACGATTGCTTCTTGACCATTGTCAAGTGGTGGCTGTCACCATTTGAGAATGGCCGTGGAGAACTCGTCTGAAAGATTGTGACTATTTAATTGCTAGACATGGCTGGAAGGTCGAAACAATTTTATTTGTTTAAATTCCCATGATATGTATCCATACTACATATTGTTATGTCTTGCATAGCTGCCGCTCATTAGAGTTCTCAGGTCAGCGTAGACAACTAGTATCCTTATAAAATTTTAAGGGTCTCGTCCATACTACCTGAACTAATGCAGCATAGAAACTAAAAGCCACAAAGTATCGGCAGATTTCTGATTTCACTAAAATCTAGTTAAAAGCTCATTGCTCTTTTAGAAAGCTGTGTAATACAAATGACTACAGAGCATCGTTCTTAACAGATACTAAAACATTTTCATCTACCGGAAGATTCTGCGTAGTTATGAGGAAGCAGGGAGTGTCCACACAAAGTTAAGTAACATACTCAAAATTTGATGAAGTAGTCTGGTGTGAGACCGATAGCATTTCTGCTACAGATATGCCAAGCGATCAGCACTTTCGACGCTACCCTCAGACTAGCAATCACAAAGTCTGAACCAGCTGCAAAAATTGCTTCACACACGTGCCCAAGTGCTATACAAAAGGTCTTTCATCGGAATGGCCACGAAATTTAAGATAATGACAAACATACATTTTCCATGTATTTTTGCATTCGAGTCCACCTTCAACCATTTGTCCGTGCAGACCAAATCACTTGCTCATATTGTTCAGCTGTTTAGACGGTAACACTTTCTAAGCGTTCTAGCAATAAAACACAGTTTTTGGTTCGTCTTCCTTACAATATTTTCGTGTGATGGTTCCAATTCAAGTTGATCATAATTCTAAGGCATCTCGTTGAATCGACAAATTTTTAATTTGTGTGGTTCATCGTTAACCGAAATTTAATGGAATTATTTTAGTGCTCATGTGTACGACCTCACACATTTTATTGCTTAATGAAATTACATTGAATCCATACCACTAGTTACTTACAGGCGTTGATAAATATCAAAGAGGACAGTTGAAAATGTGTCCCCGACCGGAACTCGAACTCGGGATCTCCTGCCTGCATGGGTGACGTTCTATCCAACTGAGCCATCGAGGACACAGAGGATAGTGCGACTGCAAGGATTTACCTCTGGCACGCTCCCCGTGAGACCCGTGTTTCCAACTTACTGTTCACACACGACATTTGTAGTGCCCCTGCCCACTATATCCATTAGTCGCGGCAGTCGCCGGCCGGTGTGGCCGTGCGGTTCTAGGCGCTTCAGTCTGGAACCGCGTGACCGCTACGGTCGCAGGTTCGAATCCTGCCTCGGGTATGGATGTGTGTGATGTCCTTAGGTTAGTTAGGTTTAAGTAGTTCTAAGTTCTAGGGGACTGATGACCACAGATGTTAAGGCCCATAGCGCTCAGAACCATTTGAACCAACTCGCGGCAGTCTATCTACCGATTTCCGTAAGAGTTTGAGTGCATCCGTATTGAAGAAGATCATTGTCCGGTAAGCCTTTTCTATTTGAAGATGTCCGAAAGAACAAATACCATCTTCGTATATCACATTTTATTGTTTAGGTTCAGTTTCCGCTTTTCGCACAATGCAGATGTTTTGTCTAAATCATTTTTTGAGATTGTCTCCTAAATACAGTGATTAAATATGAGACCTCCGTGCATCACTAATTTCATGTTGTTATCTAATTGACTGAAATGAAGATGTAAACGAGATGTCGCTAGGAAAGGAGATCAAATAAAATTTGTAAATTACTTATTTAGTTTCCTGTTACAGCTGTAGACAAATTGCTTAATGGTGGTTAGTTTCGAACTAGTCCGTTCGTTTTCGAACCACTGCGTGCGTCTTTATTATATGATTGTACAATAATTCCAGCGTAACATATAAAAGTTTTGTTCTGTTCATAACGTACACATTTAAACTGAAAGTGCGTGGCATAACTGACTTCCATACACTAGGTCAACGGAGAATACGCTAAGTGTGTCCTTTCGACAATTGACTTCCATGCAGTAGGCCGACTTAGCAAATGCTAAGTTGACCTAGACTACGGAAGTCAAATGTGACACGTACAGACAGTTCAAATGTACGATTTAAGAATGAAACAAAACTTCTATATATTACACAGGAATTATTTTACAATCACATGATAAGGAAGAAGGAAATGGTTCCGAATATATATATATATATATATATATATATATATATATATATATATATATATATATATATATGTGTGTGTGTGTGTGTGTGTTTTCAGCTGCGACAGAAATCTAAATAAACAATAAAATACAGGGTGTCTCAGGAGGAATAATCAATATTCAGGGATACGACAGGAACGACCATTCGAAGCAAAAGTGGGCTAGCAAATATGGGCTCTAAAATGGATACCTTAAGAGCTTTGAGGAATACATCTTGGAGACTGTGGAACGAATCTCTTCTATTGCAAGCTCTTTGTTTTCCATATTTTGGGAGGGAGTAAATGGACCAAAACAAAAAAAAAGTCTAATAAACATGGGCTCTAAAATTCACACTTGTTCATCTTAGCTACTGTGAATTTTTGCTTCCTGTGGCCCATTCTATCACTTCCCGAAGTTTGTAAACCAAAGAGCTTGCAGTAGAAGAGACTTGTTTCGCAGTAACGGAAATGAAGAGATATTCACAGCTCTTGAGGTATGCATTTTCGACCTCATCTTTCCTAGACTTTTTTTGCTTCGAATGATTTTTCCCTTCGTATCCCTGAATACTGACCATTCGTCCTGGGGCACCCTGTATATTCGCCGGCCCTTTATGCCAGCGCATTGCGGAATTACGCAAACTTATAAATGCCTACGACGGCTGTAACTCTGCTCGAGCGTAATCGGCCCACGGAGCTCTACAGAATCTGGAAGCCAAGTCCGCCGCGAAGCGCCTGGGTGTCGCGGGTGGCGAGGATTTAATTGCGGGCACCTCGGAGGATGGCAGCGCTCGGCTCGAGGGCGTCGAGACGCTAATGACCGCTCTAATGAGCCGTTCGCGTGCGCTCGGCTCCGCTTTAAACCACAATAACGCGCGCTTCGCCGTATTTCTCAGCTCTCGAAACGAAAGAGAGAGAGAGAGAAAAGGAAAAGAAAATAGTCGGCAGCTCTCCGTCGCGCCGCGTGTTGTCCTGGACTGGAGGTTCCTCAGCGACCGCCGCCGTCGCCAGCCACGGCCGTTTCCTATTCGATATCGCCGTAATGGTTTTCGCGGCGCTGCCTAGCAGCAGAGAGCGCTGTGGTGTGTTTCTGCGGGCTTTATCAGCGGGCTGTTCGATCTGCGATGGAAACGCGCGGAACGTACCCCGTGGAATGTGCGGGTCGAGAGTTCGCCATTAAAATCGTACACCTGGCGGGCGCGGATTTAATTATCGAGTCGGCCTCTCGCGTTTCAGGCTGGTCGCAGTGGTTCGGCGAACAACGGTGCACGTATGCCGGGCTGTAGGGGAAGCAGCGTTACTTAAAAAAAAAATGTAACAAGTGGCGACACAAACAACGACGGAACCGGAGTTATTTGTACAAAATGTGCGCTATTCGTAACTCTATCACACACACTAAACAAAACAAGATACATTTAAGAAAGACTAGAAGATTGTGAAAATTTCTTTGCTGGACGGGTAGGGAGAGCGTTTGATATTAAATTTTTTGAACATCTGACAGCCCTTTGAATTAAAGAATTGCAGGAAGTCAGCAATTACAACTTGCTTGCACGAAACAGTACACAAATATGCAGATGTGAATGAAGTACTTACTGGTTTGCACAGACAATCTGAAGGTATCAAGCTAAATATCTTGGGAGGTTTGCGGAAAATAGAGAAATAAAAAACTACAGCTAGATGTTATTTTAAATGAAGAGATTGACAATCAACACACAGAAGTAATGATTAACCTAATAGAGACATGCCTCTTCCCTGCAACCATCTCAATTTTATTTTGCATCCCCTTCTAGCAGATAGAGTACCATATATTATTCTTCAGAACAGATCAAATTACAATCCACATCCATACATACTATAAATCTGTCTCCCACAATCTTTATTTGTCTCTATGTGAGGGCTAATCTCAGGAGCTACTGTAGAGATTTTGATACGGTTTCACTAATAGATAGTCTGATTCCCGAGGAAGATTAGTGTGTATAATTTATGATTATAGTAATTTTGAGAGCGTCATAGCTAGCGTTTGGAGGGATATCTCGTGGCAATGATGGAAGCTAGTGGTGATCATCTACAAATGTGGTGGTACTTAATGGGTAAAGCCCAAGTGAATACCTGGCACAACGTCAGAGAGCAGCGAAACTTGGCCAGAATCATTTCATTTAGTCGTATACTCTATAACTACGTGGTGTTGAAGTCTCCCACCGTACTTTTCTGAAAGCGCGTGAAGACTAATCTCGGGAACTCCTTAATAGATACACTGATTCACAAGAAAAGTTTTTGTATATAATTTATAGGTACTTCGTGCAAATTGACTAAACTATGACGATTCTTATCGATTAAGTCATGCAAACTCGTAACTTTCCTGACTTGAGCTGCTTAAATCGTTTAGGTTACACTAGAATTTGGAGTTAGTATTCAGTTACCTGACATCGTTCTCTGAATTTTAATCATAGCTCTTAGCATTAGCCCATAAACAAAATTATCGCTATGCCAAATAATTCGTCCAGCTTTAGATACTTAATGCTTCCAGTCTCTAACTAGTTTATGTAATAAAGCTGAAAATCAATTTAAGACTAAACACAGTTCTCGTTTCTGTAAAATACGATAGAAATTTTGTAGAAATGCAAAAAACTGTATCCAGTATTTTATTACTTTTTAGAAATATTTGCACATTGTAGGACCAAGATCCACATAACAGCTATCTACGCTAGGAGAAACCCAATAATTGTAACATATTTGGTGAAGATTGTAAACAGTATATTTATAAAGCTCAAACGCAATTTCATCGAGGAAACTGTACAACAAAGTTGCACAGGACTGCAGGTACGCCACGTTACATGCGGAATTTCTCTCCTTACAGAGAGCATTCCACAAGCTTTAGTCCCCTGAGCAGATGTGTTCACTTTAGTGTGTCAAAATGCAAGTAAAGAAACGACAGGGCTAAAATACACTGACGGGAGAAAATCCCAACACCCAAAAATCATTATTAAGTGACTAAAGTTGCATGATCACTGTTTAATGTTAGCGCGAGATAATGCTGGTACATTAATAACCAGTGTAACCACCAGAATGTTGAATGCAAGCATGCAATCGTGCATGCATTGTGTTGCACGGGTGCCGGAGGTGCGATCATTTAGTAATCGCGAAAGCGTTACGGAGATGATAAATAAACTCCAGTGGAAGACTCTGCAAGAGAGACGCTCAGTAGCTCGGGACGGGCTTTTGTTGAAGTTTCCAGAACATACCTTCACCGAGGATTCAAGCAGTGTATTGATTCCTCCTATGTATATCTCGTAAAGAGACCATGAGGATAAGATCAGAGAAATTAGAGCCCACACAGAGGCATACAGACACTCTTTCTTTTCACGAAAAATACGAGACTGGAATAGAAAGGAGAACCGATAGAGGTACTCAAGGTACCCTCAAGGTACCCTCCGCCACACACCGTCAGCTGGCTTGCGGAGTATGGATGTAGATGTAGATGGAGTTCCATGCCTGTTGAACTTGGTCAGTCAACACAGGGACGGCTAATGTTGTTTGTTGGAGTTTCCGTCTAACGATGTTCCATAAGTGCTCGGTTGAAAATAGATCTGGTGATGGAGCAGGCCAAGGCAATGTATCGACACTCCGTAGAGAATGTTGGGTTACTGTAGCGGTGTGTGAGTGAAAATTATCCTGTTGGAAAACACCCCCAGAAATTCTATTCACGAACGGCAGCACAACAGGTCGACTCACTAGATCTCGCTTCCCGCGCCCGTGTTCCCGGGTTCGATTCCCGGCGGGGTCAGGGATTTTCTCTTCCTCGTCATGACTGGGTGTTGTGTGATGTCCTTAGGTTATTTAGGTTTAAGTAGTTCTAAGTTCTAGGGGACTGATGACCATCGATGTTAAGTCCCACAGTGCTCAGAGCCATTTTTGACTCACTAGACTGACGTATAAATATGTAGTCAGGGTGCATAGGATAACCAAGAGAGTGCTCCTGCTGTCATACGTAATCGCACCCCAGACCTTAACTGCTGGTCTCGTACGCAGACAGGATGATTGCAGGCCCTCAGCTGGCCTCCTAACCAACACTTGGCTATCACTGGCACTGAGGCAGAACCATCTTTCATTAGAAAACGTAACAGACCTCCACGCTGCCCTCCAATAAGCTCTCGTTGACATCACTGTCTCAAATGGCGGTGCTTTGGGGTCAGTGGAATGCACGCTAAAATGATTCTTGTTCTGAGCTGTCCTTGAAGTGTTAACGTGCCTCTGAAATGCCTCTGCGACGTGACTATAGTCGCCGTTGGCGGTGCAATGTACAAGTCATTGAGAGCAATAGAGATTGACTTGGCTGGCCAATTCAATACTCAGCAGGTTATGCGTGGTCCAAATGTTTTTCGTGGACTACGAATGCAGTTCACATGTTTCTGCTGTGTTTGGAGGCAGTACATGGCTGACCTTGGCTGTTGTATGGGGGAACCATGCTGACTACGGTGGCCTTGAAGCTTCCCTCATCCAAACATCTTGACTTGGAAGACATAGAGTTTAGCGGAGAGTACAGGTCTACTCGCTAAGGTTCCCTATGGTACGTTGGTGCCAGGCAAGCCGTTTACTTTGTCTACAAGGAGAAAGAAGAAGCTCAATGCAGACGAGTATGTGTCTATTTGGGCCAAAGTAGGCAATAACAATTGTAAAATAAAAATTACTGGTGACTGTATGTTTTATTATAGACAAGTAATCGATTTGTAACAGTTTGTTGTATCACTATGATACCAACTTCTGATCAAATTGCTGCTGCAAATTTAGTACGATGCTCCAGAGCCATACATCCAATACGATGGTCTTCCTTCTCGTCACTGCAACGTGGTCTTCTTGTGATCGTGCATTCTCGGGATTACCACTGCCAGCAGCCGTGTACAGTCTTTAAATTCCTGCCAAGTTTTTCTGGAGCATCGCAGAAGGAACGTCCAACTTCTCGTAGCCCTATTACACGACCTTGTTCAAACGTGGTGATATATTGATAATGGCGTCTTTGTCGCCTAAATGCATATTTCACGAATGTCAACTCACCACGTCCAATCTCAAAAGTAGCTAATGTACACGACCGTTACAGTGTGTATCTAAAGAAAACACGATTTGCACCTCGTAGGGGCGCTACCAACGCCATTGTTATGCGATTGGCGCAAAATTTTAATTAAAATCATCTTTCAGATGTAGGCACACGCCTACCAACTTTCGTTTATGTCGTACAAGTTGTTCTCGATGTTGCTATTTTTATTCCCCATTGGTGCAATATAATATTCGTAACGAGAGGTTAAAAACGCCTTTGTGTTGTTTAGCCACGAGTTAAAAATCTAATCTGACCAAAATTCTGCTGAGTTCCACGCAAAAAGAGAGTTTCGCCCTTTCCGTAAAGTACGGCATTGCAGCAATTTCTCCAAGGAATCGCCGGGTAGCCGAGCAGTCTTTCAGGCGCGGATAAAATATGTAGGCGCTGGCGTGGTGACGGCACGGTTCGCCAGGCGATCCCCCCGCGCCTCATGTGCCAACTTTGCATCGCCGGCGCTCCGTTCTGCTTGCGTAGGTGTCCGGGCAGCCCCCCCCCTTCCCCTGCCCCTTTCTCTCCTCCCACCACCCCACCCCATCGCCTCGGCAGTCTCGAGAAACAAGCAGCGGCGTGACCTGTCAGGCCCGGTGCGCCCAGTCAAGTTCCGTAACGACACCAAGTTTTAATAAGACTGCCGCCGCCGCCCGCTACGTGTGCCTCATGTAAAGGCGTCGATCGAACGGCACAAAGTGCCACGGTCGCAGCCCGGCCCTTGCGCCTGCAGTCCTGCGCTTCTCGAAAACGGTCGGCAGCCTTCGCTGCTCCTCCTAATTTCCCTTTTACTGTTAACTACTGTCTCATCACTGCACGACATTTTTTTTAACAAAATAATAAACCCTAATAGTGTACACTTCTGAAATTGTTACACTCCAGGGTTACAGTGATCCTTAATTATTTGCTACAGAAATTGCCTGAATGTAGGTTATTTTATAGCGAAATTAGATTCTCATACACTAAACGCATTTTATTTCACCTCCATTATATAGTTTTTCAGTCACTGTTAGTATTAACACAGCCAAAATTCGAGACTAAGCAAAAACTGTCGTGGAAGCTTTTCAGCGGTGAAACTTGAAAGTGATCCGAATCTAAAGACTTTATTTGCAGCTTAATTAGATGAAGTTGCTACTCATTAAAGAGGTCTGTTCGGTTAGTACGGTCCGATTGGTCGCGAAATAAAAACCATAATGAAAATAAAAAAAAAATTTTTTTCGCAACAGTTAGCCACACATTCCAGCTACCTCTCTAAATAGTTGTTTGGGTGGTTGTGTGGGGGTGGAGATCAGACAGAGAGGTCATGGGTCTCATCGGATTAAGGAAGGACGGGGAAGGAAGTTGGCCGTGCCCTTTCACAGGAACCATCCCGGCATTTGCCTGAAGCGATTTAGGGAAATCACGGAAAACCTATATCAGGATGGCCTGGCCCGGGATTGAACCGTCGTCGTCCCGAATGCGAGTCCAGTGTGCTAACCATTGCGCCACGTCGCTCGGTCTCTAAATAGTCGCCGCTTCGACTTAGACATTTGTCGTGGCGTTGTACGAACTTTCCAGTACCCTCGTCACAGGAAGCAGCCGCCTGTGCTTTCCCCGAATCCACTACGCTAGGCTGTCTTTCGTTGTTTGTGCCAAAATGTTATCTTCGTAGCCAGCGGTTCATATGAAACGGAGGGAACCAGTTGACGGCTGTACTGTGGGTGATCAAACACTCCCTATCGAAAACGCTGCAGGAGCGTCTTCATTTCCCCTGCAGAATGCGCCTCAAAATTGTCTTTAAGAAAGAAACGCAAGACATTTATGTTATGTGGACTGGAAAGCTTCAGGCGAAATCTCTCTCTAGATCCACATACTTGGCGGGAGACACTGTTGCTTTGGGTATTTCTACGTGATCACTTTGCGCTCTGAACTGAAAAGAGCGACGTGAACCGATCGACACGCACACTAAAGACTCTGCCCAACATACCTGCGCAAATTTCCATCTGATTTTCACAGTGGTTTCCATTTCACGCCTAATCGGACCTTACTTTTCCCAATATGCCTTGTAATAAAATGCACATATTACTCAAATATTTTGAGGGGGAGGAAGGAGATTAATGTTTAACGTCCCGTCGACAGTGAGGTCATTAGAGACGGAGCACAAGCTCGGACTGGGGAAAGAAGAGAAAGGAAATCGGCAGTACCCTTCCAAAGGAACCATGCGGCATTTGCCTGAAGCGATTTAGGAAAACCACGGAAAACCTAAATCGGAATGGTCGGACGCGGCGTTAAACCATCGTTCTATCAAATGCGAGTGTAGTGTGCTAACCACTGCGTCATCTCGCTCGGTGATATTTTGAGGTGTTCTTAGTTATTCATAAACCGATTCATTCATTATTTCCACACTTTTACAGTATGGACTACAATGTTACAGGCAACTGGCAGGCTTCTTCTATTAGGGGCAGCTGTGTCCCAGCAATGACCATTACTACCCGGGAGGGCTGTATTTCCTTTACCGCTGTCTGAAAATCGGCGGACTGATGAGTTTAGGCATTGCCCGTAACTGCCGCAAGAGCATCAGCTTCGGAAGCGCTTTCATTACGGAAGCTATTTACGTTACCTTCAAGAGCGTGTTCTTCTAACAATGCTTCCTGTATAACATCTGCCGTGAGCAAAATGTCGTTCCCAGGTGTCATTTTCACATAAATATAATTGACACGCGGTGACAGAATAATTAAAATGTGTATTCTAAGGTCACAGTGACAATTCAAGAAATATTTCTGTCAAAATAACTAAACAACAATGTCTCACAGTTTCGAACGTCCGTCCCCTATTAATTCTCACTCAATGCTGAATTTACATTGGCGGCAGCGGGCTCTGAATGTGCAGTGCCGCATGCACAGTAACAAACAAAAGACTACGGGGTCACTTTGACCATGGTGCACACTTCTAGAGTCAGTAATCAAATATGTCCACAGTCTTACCAAAAGTGTTTTCACTATACCAATCAACATTTAGAAGTCACAGCATCATTACGCTTTCACATTATGTAAGGACCTTAACTGCAATATCAACACGCCAGGAACGTTTACTGTGGGAGTTTTAGTGCAATGCTGATTGCCATTTGCGAAGGAGTGGTGGAATATACCAAATTATCCAAGAATGTCCAGATTTTTGTGGTAATTTACTGCAGACCTGGGAAGTTCATTGGTCCCTTTTTTCATGTCATCACATGTTGTTGAATACAAAGCAAACCTGGAATTTGCCTTAAGCGATTTAGAGACTTTAAGGGAAACCTAAATCCGAATGACCTCAGGAGTCCAGCTGTCTTAATCACTGATCCAAGTCACTCACTGACTGCTGCTTGTGTCTACGAAAAAAGGAATGAAGTTTAGGTTTAGACGTCCTCTCGACGATTAGGGTATTACGCATAGTCGGAGTTTATGTATGTCCATCTTTTCAGAGATGGTTGCGGGACTCGGCTGTTCGATACAGGATGTCAAATGAAACACCTTTCAGCCGTCTAATTTCCAAACTTATTTTATTTGGCTACCCGTTTCGGCGATCTACTACGCCATCTTCAGGCCGCTGACCGACGTGTAGGATGTTTCCACTTCGTTTCTGGTCAAAACAGGAGCCAGTAATACTGGTATTAGAGGATTTAACCTTGCTATAGCGATCACTTCAACCCCAACTTCTAGTCTATGTTAGTCTGTGGAATTTCCGTTACTGTGACAACAGACCTTTTCCAGTTATTTATTTATTTAACCTGATCAGATCAGGCCCTTCAGGCCTTCTTTTACATCGGACCAGAATTTCACACATACAGTATTTTTTTACGTCATAACTGAGAAGAAATAATAATTTTAATACGATAATTAGTAATAAAGTAGTACACTCTGAAACGAAAAGAAACGACACACGACGGAATTATGCGAATGGGACGGAAATCGGTAGATGTGATGTACAAGTACAGACAAATAAATAATAGCAATTTCAGAAATAATTGTTAATTTATTCATCAATGAAAACCTGGAATCTCAAAAGGCCAAAGGCAAAAAGAATGGAATGGTTCGGGGGTAAAGATGTTGAGAAACCTGTACCCCAGAGGACAAAATCAGTGACTGGGATCATTTCAGTTCAGAGAAATGATCATAAACTTCCAAAGTTTTAAACCGGGAGAAGAAGTAAAAAGATGAAGGGGCCCACGGCAGAAGACTTCAGGAAAGCGGCGAGTGATGGACTCAAAAGATACTTACAGGGCATAAAAGCTGGCAGGCGAAGAAATGCTAAAACTTCAACGTAATATTGACTGTTAACTCGTAGTCCATTGTGGCTCAATTCGAGTGTAGAAAAAATGTTAGTAAAACGGGAAGCTAATGAATAAAAAAAAAAACCTACGAAAAATCGGACTTTAATCTCATGGCCAAAATTCTGCCTTCTAGCACTTCTATAAGAAACCTACACCGTTTGTTACTTGAAACAGATTTTATGACTGGTAAGCGCTCGGCAGAAGTGTTAAAAGGTAAAATCTCCTCTGGATTCCATTTTGGGCACAACCTTTTTTTGCGGCAGAAATATTTGTGCCGTGGCACGGCTAGTGAGAAAGTTATGGAGGAGCCCCGGCCACGCGCATGTACCAGAGGCGACCTGTTGGGGACACGCGGCCCTGACGTGTCGGCATTCCGGTTATTCTCATTTCCCGCTAGGTGCCTCCCTCTCGGAAACACTTGACAGCCAGCGGTCGTGAGACCGTAACGGAAAAGAAGTGAAAAGGGGCAGAGGAAGAAAGGGCGAAACAGTAAGGCACGGAAGTAATGAAGAGTGCAATTTGCGTGTTGTCTTCGCTAACTGCTCGTCACGCTACGATAGCGTCGGCATGCGCTCGGTTTTTAGAGGATATACGCCTCGCTCTATTACCGGCCGAAACGACCCTGTAACTGCGGAACATAGCGAAACATATTCACCCTGTGTCGCTCCCAAATGACGAAACGGTGCTTCAGCTAATCCAGACACTTTATGGTCTTAGAAAATTTGAATGAGTCACTTGAACTATGAGCACACAGTTACTTTCGGTGGGCGACAGATGGAACGATCATTGTCAAGGAATAAGTATTGGGCGAAAGAATATAGAGGACACCTTACGATAATTACAGTATAAATTCACATGTAGTCATAAATATATGCAAAAACGACGGAGCCGACCGCGGTGGTCTAGCGGTTCTGGCGCTGCAGTCCGGAACCGCGGGACTGCTACGGTCGCAGGTTCGAATCCTGCCTCGGGCATGGGTGTGTGTGATGTCCTTAGGTTAGTTAGGTTTAAGTAGTTCTAAGTTCTAGGGGACTTATGACCTAAGATGTTGAGTCCCATAGTGCTCAGAGCCATTTGAACCAAAAACGACGGAGTAGGTGTAACAGAATGTTAGCGTCTACTTACTTCCGGATATGGACTACACGACCTTACATCTCTAGCTGTCCAGTTATGGTAGACGTGTTCTCAATGGGCCCTCAAAAAAAATGTTCAAATGTGTGTGAAATCTTATGGGACTTAACTGCTAAGGTCATCAGTCCCTAAGCTTACACACTACTTAACCTAAATTATCCTAAGAACGAACACACACACACCCATGCCCGAGGGAGGACTCGAACCTCCGCCGGGACCAGCCGCACAGTCCATGACTGCAGCGCCGTAGACCGCTCGGCTAATCCTGCGCAGCAATGGGCCCTCATTCATTGAGCGAGATTACTGATTGAAGTAAATACTACCGGAGAGCAGCAGATTTCAGGCCAGCCGCTATACTTAGGTTGGGGCACCTCGCTAGTTCTCAAGATCTCTGGGTCAGCGAGATTTTAAAGTCTGGCGGTCCTTACATTCAGAAAAATAAGTGGAGCTGTTCCACCCAGACTTACATATAAGTCTTACTCTGGGGAAAAAATAAACTTTTAACGGTAAGTTGCCGCTAGCAACCTCAGGAGTCATAACGAGGGAAGGAAGGTGGAGTGAAATGTAACACGTGTTCGGTGACATTAATACGACCATTTGTCTAAAGCCTGCATAATCAGCTTTTGCAGTGCAAACCACTATGAAACATGCAGGAAGAGTGTCAATGAGATTCTAGAAAATACCGATAGAGATGTCGAGCCATGCCGACTCCAGGGCCTTTGCCAGCTACGTTAGGTTTTTCGGTTAAAAATATGCCTGTCAGAAAATTCGACACCAATTCAGTCTCGCGGTCACTCTAGCGCCTGTAGGTAGACAAGCCTCCCTAAGAGTTGTCGAAGCGGTTGCCTACACGGGCACTAGAGCAGGTGAACTGGTGTCAAAGTCTCTGACGCTAGAATTTTCAACGTCTTCAATAAAGGAGCATGGGTGACACAGAGAGTGTTGCCGAACTGGGTGGGTGGTCTTAGAGAGACCCTTTGCCGTTTCTTTTCACGCACATAAACAAACAACTTTTGCTGCTTCGGATCACGTTCAAATTTCGCCGAATGGTTTTGAACAGTCTCTAATGATTCCACGACATGCACCATCGGAGAAATTGCGGCCGCACTGCACTCCCAAGGCGTTAGACCACGGTCAGTGTGCTTGCAGCCTCATGATAACCTTACAGTAGTCTTGAAACTCCAAGGGGTTGGCAGCAGTGTCGAGCATTGTCAAGAAAATAGTCCTGCTGTTCATCGCACTGCGAACCATTGTTTTCGACCGCGAAGCGTGTGGGAATCAGCGTCGGCGACAGCCTTTATGCAACCCCTTGAGGAATTTTAGTGTCGATTCTGAACGGCAGCGAGTTTGAAATGATTTCCTCGAGTATCCATAAGATAATGCGCGATCTCAACGCTTGGTGTCGCGGTTCTGACCTCAATCGCATAGTAGTCCACAGAATACAATATGGGGTGTGACGAACTTCCCATTGTGTGACACCTCGCCGGCCGGAGTGGCCGAGCGGTTCTAGGCTCTACAGTCTGGAACCGCGCGACTGCTACGTTCGCAGGTTCGAATCCTGCCTCAGGCATGGATGTGTGTGACGTTCTTAGGTTAGTTAGGTTTAAGTAGTTCTAAGTTCTAGGAGACTGATGACCTCAGAAGTTAAGTCCCATAGTGCTCAGAGCCATTTTGAACCATTTTTTTGTGACACGTCCACAGTGGCATGGGGCAGGACTGTGGTGGAATTTGATGCCAGTGTGACACCATTAACCGGTCTTACAGCTCACATAAACTTCTGAACTGTTGCCTTTTTCTCGCATGTGTTGGTACCTCGCCGTTCGTAAACGAAGCTTGCACTCCGTCTCTAATGACTGCCCTGTCCTTCGTCTCTTGCGTTTTCCAGTTCTCAACAGAGATATGGTGTGCCACTTCATTCCTTGTCATTCAGATTTGTTTGATCACGCTAGAAGCGCTTGGGGCACCTGAACTCTGTTTTGTATGACAGTGCTTTATTACCACCAAGTCACTTAAATTGTCGCATCGTTGTCCTCCTTCAACCGGAGGAAAACAACCGGTGTGCTTCAAACCGTCACTGAACTAACGTGCCCTGCGTTGAAAGGAATTTCCGAGTGGGGCTCGATGGTAAAATAAAAGTGCTGCACGCGAAATATTTCTGCTAGGGGTTGAGATGTAGCACCAATAGGGGTAACGCTACATCCCGCCATATCCGGAGGGTCTCAATACCGGCCGGTAAAAGGGGGAAGTGTTCGCTGACACACAAGACGCAGAGGCAGGGCGCCGGGCTAATGCGCTGGCAAGCGCCGCGGCGGGAAAGCGCATTCATCACGAGCAGAAACCGGCATCCGTCAGCCGCGGCTGGAGAAAGCGGCGCGCTCCCGGATGATTAATACCGGCCGTTATCAGGGCCGGGATCGCTCCCGTCCTATCCTCCACTTCCGGCCGATGGAACTGGATGCGGCACTCCAAGGTGGAGGGGACCGGCTGTCGTGCTGCCCTGCTACTCCTCAACTGCGTGCGTCGAGTTGTGTCTCCATATTCTGAACCGACGATCACTGTGCCATATCCATTTCCTAACCTCGAATCCTGTGGAACATTACAGTTCAGCGTAATCTGTGAGCAATCGTGAACAATTAGACACACCTATCGAGCGTAAGAGCGTAAGGGAACAATTGACAGGAATGGGGGAAAGAAATACAGTAGAAGAAGAATGGGTAGCTTTAAGCGATGAAGTAGTGAAGGCAGCAGAGGATAAAGTAAGTAAAAAGACGAGGGCTGCTAGAAATCCTTGGGTAACAGAAGAGATAATGAATTTAATTGATGAAAGGAGAAAATACAAAAATGCAGTAAGTGAAGCAGGCAAAAAAGAATACAAACATCTTAAAAACGAGATAGACAGGAAGTGCAAAATGGCTGAGGAGGGATGGCTAGAAGACAAATGTAAGGATGTAGAGGCTTATCTCACGAGGGTTAAGATGGATACTGCCTACAGGAAAATTAAAGAGACCTTTGGAGAAAAGAGAACCACTTGTATGAATATCAAGAGCTCAGATAGAAACCCAGTTCTAAGCACAGAAGGGAAAGCAGAAAGGTGGAAGGAGTATACTGAGGGTCTATACAGGGGTGATGTACTTGAGGACAATATTCTGGAAATGGAAGAGGATGTAGATGAAGATGAAATGGGAGATATGATAATGCGTGAAGAGTTTGACAGAGCACTGAAAGACCTGAGTCGAAACAAGGCCCCGGGAGTAGACAACATTCCATTAGAACTACTGACAGCCTTGGGAGAGCCAGTCCTGACAAAACTCTACTATCTGGTGAGCAAGATATATAAGACAGGCGAAATACCCTTAGACTTCAAGACGAATATAATAATTCCAATCCCAAAGAAAGCAGGTGTTGACAGATGTGAAAATTACCGAACTAACAGTTTAATAAGTCACAGCTGCAAAATACTAACGCGAATTCTTTACAGACGAATGGAGAAACTAGTAGAAGCCGACCTAGGGGAAGATCAGTTTGGATTCCGTAGAAATGCTGGAACACGTGAGGCAATACTGACCCTACGACTTAGAAGCTAGATTACGGAAAGGCAAACCTACGTTTCTAGCATTTGTAGACTTGGAGAAAGCTTTTGACAATGTTGACTGGAATACTCTCTTTCAAATTCTGAAGGTGGCAGGGGTAAAATATACGGAGCGAATGGCTATTTACAATTTGTACAGAAACCAGATGGCAGTTATAATAGTCGAGGGACATGAAAGGAAGCAGTGGAGTGGAAGGGAGTGAAACAGGGTTGTAGCCTCTCCCCGATGTTATTCAATCTGTATATTGAGCAAGCAGTGAAGGAAACGAAAGAAAAATTCGGAGTAGGTATTAAAATCCATGGAGAAGAAATAAAAACTTTGAGGTTCGCCGATGACATTGTAATTCCGTCAGAGACAGCAAAGGACTTGGAAGAGCAGTTGAACGGAATGGATAGTGTCTTGAAAGGAGGATATAAGATGAACATCAACAAAAGCGAAACGAGGATAACGGAATGTAGTCAAATTAAATCGGGTCGTGCTGAGGGAATTAGATTAGGAAATGAGACACTAAAAGTAGTAAAGGAGTTTTGCTATTTGGGGAGCAAAATAATTGATGATGGTCGAAGTAGAGAGGATATAAAATATAGACTGGCAATGGCAAGGAAAGCGTTTCTGAAGAAGAGAAATTTGTTAACATCGAGTATAGATTGAAATGTTAGGAAGTCGTTTCTGAAAGTATTTGTATGGAGTGTAG
Organism: Schistocerca serialis cubense; assembly: GCF_023864345.2. Lineage (NCBI taxonomy): Eukaryota > Metazoa > Arthropoda > Insecta > Orthoptera > Acrididae > Schistocerca > Schistocerca serialis. The sequence goes on from NC_064643.1 coordinate 579,964,877, forward strand.
CCATGTATGAAAGTGAAACATGGACGATAAATATTTTGGACAAGAACAGAATAGAAGCTTTTGAAACGTGATGCTACAGAAGAATGCTGAAGATTAGATGGGTAGATCACATAACTAATGAGGTGGTATTGAATAGGATTGGGGAGAAGAGGAGTTTGTGGCACAACTTGACTAGAAGAAGGGATCGGTTGGTAGGATATGTTCTGAGGCATCAATGGATCACCAATTTAGTATTGGAGGGCAGCGTGGAGGGTAAAAATCGTAGAGGGAGACCAAGAGATGAATACACTAAGCAGATTCAGAAGGATGTAGGTTGCAGTAGTTACTGGGAGATGAAGAAGCTTGCACAGGAATTAGTAGCATGGAGAACTGCATCAAACCGGTCTCAGGACTGAAGACCACAACAACAACATCGACCAATATCAAAATAATGGCCTATGGCTACAATATGATGCATGTACAGCTTGCGATAAACAGTCGCGAAACTCTGTAGGGTAAAAAATGCTACCTCCTCCTGTCAGCTGCTGCAGTGCGAGCAATCCAAGCGGGTGGTGTGATGTAACAGAAAAATTACATCACATCAATGGAGCAATTGCAATTTTTTATGGTGTTTCGTATACATTTCCCAGCCACTAACTTGTGCGGAGATTTTTCCAATATCAACAGGAAAAAGTAGTTAAGCTAATATCCCTCCTCTACTAAAAATGGCTCGAAGCACTGTGGGACTTAACATCTGAGGTCATCAGTACCCTAGTCTAAGAACTACTTAAACCTAACTAACCTAAGGACATCACACACGTCCATGCCCGAGACAGGATTCGAACCTGCGACCTTAGCAGACGTGTGGTTCCGGAGTGAAGCGCCTAGAACCGCTCTACCACAGCGGCCGGCCCCCCTGCTAATATTAACATATAATAATCAAGTCTGAGGCGAGCTGTGACCGTCATTGGCGCCTCTTCTGCTAGCGCCATCTCGCAACCTGACCTGTAGTGTAAGAACAGAGCCGGAGCTGTGGTAGTACCTAGCTTGTGCTTGTGTGTGATGAAGACACTCAACATTTATAACGTCATCTCTCTTGGACGCCTATGTGCTACGTATGACAATATTGTAAGGCCTTCGTGTTATAGGCAACTATTATTATCACCATTGTTTGCCTTGATGTTGTCACCTGTTGTGTCCTAAGGTATGTGCCTAAATTTATATGTACACATGTTATGTAAGTGGAATCCAATCCCACTTTTATAGTGCTTTCTGTCCTCCCTAGATCCGACTGTGCCGGCTTTAGTTTCGCCGAAACCGGTAATCATGTAATAAAAAAGAATTCCTGCGATCTTGGCTATCAGTTTATTGTTTTATAATAAGCAAGTCTGAATCCAGTGCAACAAACAGGGTTATTCTTATCGAAGTTTAAAAACCTCCCGAGCGACGCAGATGAAGCTAAGACCGAAAAAATCGGAAAATAGCCCAAAACTATTTGACAGATGTTGAACGTGTGACATCATCACGTAACACATACGCGCACGTGCTGCGGTGGACAGTATCAGTCTGTCGCACCTGATCGACCCAACTCAGTCCAGGATGTCATATTAAACACCTTCGAGCCATCTAGTTTCCAACCTTATTTTGTTTGGCAACCTATTTCAGCGTTTTAATACGCCACCTTCAGGTCCCTGATCGACGTGTATGAAGATTCTAGCTCGTTTGTGATCAAAACAGGGGCCAGCAATACTAGTATCAGCAGGGTTTTGCTATATCGATCACTTCAACCATCATCTGCCGACTCAGTGATGGTTGAAGTGATCGCTGTAGCAAAACTCTAGTCATACTAGTATTGCTGGCCCCTGTTTTGGTCACAACCGAGGTAGAATCTTCAAACACGTCCTTCAGGGGCATGAAGATGGCTTAGTAAAACGCTGAAACTAGTTGCCAAATAAAATAAGGTTGGAAACTAGATGGCTGGAAGGTGTTTAATTTGACATTCTGTATAGAACAGCCGAGTCCCGTAACCATCTCTAAAAAGCCACCAAGTCCAAGTCAAGTATTCACGTCTTTGTGGCTCCGGGCCTATGTACGCGATTTTAGCGCGTGGGGCTTGGAGTTCGAGTCTTGCATCTGGCAGGCAATGATTTTTTTGCATTGCGTTAGGCAGGTTGGGAGTTTACATTGAGGTAAGATTTTATTTACCGATCTCGCGGTCTCCGCCGGTTAACTGCCAAGTGCAGTACAACAAAAATCTAGCCTATTGCGTCACAGGTAAATAAATATAAGCTTCCGAACTCCATCGCTAGCAGGAAATGATCTACGTGTTCTTTACTAAATAAAGTCTGTGAGCAAAAAAAAAAGAAGGGAAGAGAGGTAATAATCAGAACAGTTTTTGCTTTGTTACAGCGAGGACAGTAATTTTGCATTTTGTGACTTCTACGTTTATAGCAGATCAGATTTACAAAAGGTGTTCGAAAACGGAGTAGCCTAGCGGAGCTACGGGTAGCACTGCGCTCTACCGGCGAGGGTAGGAACGACAAACCCAATAACTCCATGTGCAGCGAGGTACGTTCTCTGGTTACGTCACATGCTGAACTCTTGTCATCCAATTCTAGGATATTTTCCGACACTTGTGACCACACGTGCCTTATATTAAATTACTTGTCTCAGCATTATCTACGTCGTATGAAGATTCTAGCTCTGTTGTGATCAAAGCAGGGGCCAGCAATACTAGTATCAGTAGATTTTTGCTATAGCGATCATTTTAACCGTATCCACGTGCTTGCCACGTACTGATGCTTTGCTATTTATTCTTATAAAAGTCCTTTTGGCCTTGTCCTTGCTTCTATGCCTTTCGTGTATCTATGATACGACTGTAGCGTAATGAAGTGGACAAGTAGCAAAGGGTACTCCAGAGAATCCACAGAGCATTAAGAATGCTCGAAGAATGAAAGAGAACAGAACTGGATGCTGAGTAACTAATTCAGCGTAAAGAACTCTTAAAAGTGTAAATATTGTTATCATGCTTTTTTTCCAAATGAATTTCTGCCAAAATCGGTATTTACATCTCTTGTATTGCCACGATTATTGTGGCATTCGGCTGCGTCTTTACCGCCAAGTTGTTAACTCATGCCGGCCGGGGTGGCCGAGTGGTTCTAGGCGCTACAGTCTGGAACCGTGCGACCGCTACGGTCGTAGGTTCGAATCCTGCCTCGGGAATGGATCTGTGTAATGTCCTTAGGTTAGTTAGGTTTACGTAGTTCTAAGTTCTAGGGGCTGATGACCTCAGAAGTTAAGTCCCATAGTGCTCAGAGCCATGTTTTTGTTAACTCATACAATGATTTATGCGAAATATAAAATGATCGTCTTACTTTAAAGGTGTTATAGGTCTACAGCGCCACAAGATACGAAAAATAATGTGGTTAGTGGAATTAAAATTGTTGTCAGCCATTATTCTGGAGGACTGGTGACCTGAATCACTTGACACAATTAAATTAGCTGACGTACATTCGTTTGGTGAGTGAAATTTGAATTCTGAAGTAGTTTTGTTTTAAAAGACAACGATACTTACAACAAATTTTAAAATACTGAGCTGAATAGAGAGGTCAATAATTTATGAGACCAATATTAGCCGCGAGACGTGAAGGTAGTACGAACAACGCCGTTGACTAAACACGAGACTTTCTTGGGAATTTTCCAATGTCCTGATTCAACACACGTCACGTTGCGCTTGTTTGCGGGAACAACTTGTTTTTCAGACGCTCTCCTTCACCGAGTAAACATGTTGACTACGAACAAAGTATCGTCTTCTCCAGCAGGCGGAGCCTACAAAATCTTGGTAGTCCAGAAGGCAAATATTTGCTTTCATAGGGCAACTCTGCGTCAAAACATTTGCTTTCGATGTCTCAGCTCAGTTTGGAAAGGTAGTGAATATCTGAATACTGAACAGCACATTCAATGCTTTAGACCTTTGTGTTTGAACAGTATGTCAATTTATCCTTTTCGAATTTATTTATCTGAGAGCGCTAGAAGCACTGTTAAAGGGTTTCGCATTCGCCAACTTTTCTGACAATACTAACAAATGCTACCGAGCGAGGTGGCGCAGTGGTTAGCACACTGGACTCGCATTCGGGAGGACGACGGTTCAATCCCGTCTCCGGCCATCCTGATTTAGGTTTTCCGTGATATCCCTAAATCGTTTCAGGCGAATGCCGAGATGGTTCCTTTGAAAGGGCACGGCCGATTTCCTTCCCAATCCTTCCCTAACCCGAGCTTGCGCTCCGTCTCTAATGACCTCGTTGTCGACGGGACGTTAAACACTAACCACCACCACCACTAACAAATGCTAAAGAATTCTCAGTAAAAGAAAACATGTGTGTGAGATGTTTCAACGAGCTTGAAATGAATATGGTGGCGAGTTTTACAGTTTCGTGTAAGGAGCGAGTTTGCATTGAAATTTGTAAAACAATTATAAAAAATTAAAAAGCTGGAAATACTGTCTATTTATTTTCTGAACTACAGAATGGCTTGCACGTTAGGGAATATGTCTGGCTGTTGGTAAAAGAAGTGACTCTCTCACGGCAATCACTTCACAGTGAATTACGTGTAAAATATAACTTTGTGCTTCTCTGCGAGTGGAGGCATTGTGGAAATCTGATGACTTTCCACAGATTTCCAGCATTATATAGGCAACAATACAGGACGCAGTAGCAGTATAGCACTGTATCAGGCATTGCGAATGCAATATTCATTCCAGTAAGCTGTCTGCCTTGGGAGGAGGGAACTAGGCTTCTTGTCTCTCACTCTCCCCCCCCACTTCTCGTGACCACCCTTCCCGTCCCCCACAGGACGCTAGGCGCTGCGAGGTGATCGCGTGCTTAAACTCCCTGGTTCCTCCACGGGAAGAGACATATTGAGCGTATAATAATGGTTTCGTCTGAGCGTTTAGCATTACTCTGTAGCTTGAACTGTGCGTCTCGGTTATTGCTTATTATACGCATTTTCACTGTTGCGAAGACATTTTCACATCAAGAATAGTAGTGGGAGCAAACCGTATAAATCATAATACCATTATTACTCTGTAAGGAGCCACCGGATATCACAAGTCATCTGTATGAAAATATTAAGAAAATATCCCTGAACAACCGTTGAGATTTTATCGGTGGGGTTCGTGTTCAGCATGTACACAGAACTTTTCTCTTATGAGCAGCGTGTTCTTTATGTTTGCGCAATTGTTTAAAGATTTTTCGTCTTTTTCCGCAGGTATCAGAAATGCTGTCCTAATTTCTCTAAGACAGTATGTTGGGCTGTTTACTGTCTTCTGAAAATCAATGAATACAAAAGATAATAAAAATTTATTTTTAGTCATCAGTGTACCGGTAGGTTTTATGTGGCCCGCCACGAATTCCTCTCCTATGCCAACCTCTTCATTTCAAAGTAGCACTTGAACCCAACGTCCTCAGTTAGCTGTTGGATGTATTCCAATCTCTGTGTTCCTCTACAGTTTTCACTCTCTACAGCTCCCTCTAGTAACACGGAAGTTATTTCCAGATGTCTTAACATGTGTCCTATCATCCGGACCTTTCTTCTTGTCACTGCTTCCCGTATGTCCCTTCCTTCGTCGATTCTGTGGAGAATCTCATTCCTTACCTTATCAGTCCACCTAATTATCAAAATTTTTCTGTAGTACCACATCTCAAACGCTTGGATCCTCCCCTGTTCAGATTTTTGCACAGTCCATGATTGACTACCATGCAATGCTGTATTCCAAATGTACATTCACAGAAATTTCTTCCGCAAATTAAGGGCTATGTTTCATACTAATAAACTTCATTTGGATAGGGGCACTCTCTTTCCCTGTACTAGCCCGCTTCGTCTGCCATAGTAACTGAGCTTCCTAAGTAGCAGAACTCGGCAACTTCGCCTACATCTTGATCACAATTTGGGATTCTAAGTTTCTCGCTATTCTCATTTCTGGTGCTACTCATCACTTTTGCCTTTCTTTGATTTACTCCCAATCCCTATTCTGTACTCAGTAGACTGTTCATTCTGTTCATCACATTCCGTAATCCTTCTTCACTTTTACTGAGGAAGCAATGACATTAGTGAATCTCATCATTGATACCCAGTCACCCTGAACTCTAATTTCTTCATTCCCGTTACTGCTGCTTTTGTGTACAGACTGAACAATAGGGGGGAAAGACTGCATGTCTGTCTCATACCTTTTTTTAATCCGATCACTTCATTCTTGGTCTTGCAGTCTTTTTGTCCCCTCTTTATTAGTAATACTAACCGTCATTCCCTATAGCTTAACCCTATTTTTCTCAGAATTTCAAACATCTTGCACCATTATACACCGTCAATACACTTTTTCCAGGTAGAGAAATCCTACGAATGTGACTTGATTTTTCTTCAGTCTTGCTTCCATTATCAAGCGCAATGTCATCTAGTGACGCAACAGTGCCGTTTGTCATGACTGTCATAAAGCAGTATAGCGGAACGGTAATCGAATCGAGAACCGAGGGAGAATTGCAATCGGAGTGTCCGCTGGTTGGCGTAAGTGCAGGGTTATTACAAATGATTGAAGCGATTTCACAGCTCTACAATAACTTTATTATTTGAGATATTTTCACAATGCCTTGCACACACATACAAAAACTCAAAAAGTTTTTTTAGGCATTCACAAATGTTCGATATGTGCCCCTTTAGTGATTCGGCAGACATCAAGCCGATAATCAAGTTCCTCCCACACTCGGCGCAGCATGTCCCCATCAATGAGTTCGAAAGCATCGTTGATGCAAGCTCGCAGTTCTGGCACGTTTCTTGGTAGATGAGGTTTAAACACTGAATCTTTCACATAACCCCACAGAAAGAAATCGCATGGGGTTAAGTCGGGAGAGCGTGGAGGCCATGACATGAATTGCTGATCATGATCTCCACCACGACCGATCCATCGGTTTTCCAATCTCCTGTTTAAGAAATGCCGAACATCATGATGGAAGTGCGGGGAACACCATCCTGTTGAAAGATGAAGTCGGCGCTGTCGGTCTCCAGTTGTGGCATGAGCCAATTTTCCAGCATGTCCAGATACACGTGTCCTGTAACGTTTTTTTCGCAGAAGAAAAAGGGGCCGTAAACTTTAAACCGCGAGACTGCACAAAACACGTTAACTTTTCGTGAATTGTGAATTTGCTGCACGAATGCGTGAGGATTCTCTACCGCCCAGATTCGCACATTGTGTCTGTTCACTTCACCATTAAGAAAAAATGTTGCTTCATCACTGAAAACAAGTTTCGCACTGAACGCATCCTCCTCCATGAGCTGTTGCAACCGCGCCGAAAATTCAAAGCGTTTGACTTTGTCATCAGGTGTCAGGGCTTGTAGCAATTGTAAACGGTAAGGCTTCTGCTTTAGCCTTTTCCGTAAGATTTTCCAAACCGTCGGCTGTGGTACGTTTAGCTCCCTGCTTGGTTTATTCGTCGACTTCCGCGGGCTACGCGTGAAACTTGCCGACCCGTTGATTTCCCCTTACAGAGGCATCCAGAAGCTCTAAACTGCGCATACCATCGCCGAATGGAGTTAGCAGTTGGTGGATCTTTGTTGAACTTCGTCCTGAAGTGTCGTTGCACTGTTATGACTGACTGATGTGAGAGCATTTCAAGCACGACATACGCTTTCTCGGCTCCTGTCGCCATTTTGTCTCACTGCGCTCTCGAGCGCTCTGGCGGCAGAAACCTGAAGTGCGGCTTCAGCCGAACAAAACTTTACGAGTTTTTCTACGTATCTGTAGTGTGTCGTGACCATATGTCAATGAATGGAGCTACAGTGAATTTATGAAATCGCTTCAATCATTTGTAATAGCCCTGTATTGCGAGGCCCGTATAGGTGCTGGGAACTGGTAGGTGCATTCATCACGGGGGCAGCTATAATTGCAGCGACAAAGTTGCGACTGTGTTACTTCAGTACGGAGCGGCCGCCAATCGAATTACGGCCTCGGCAGCGGTTTGGAGAGGCGCCGCGGCCGGAGAGCGCGTGTCGGCTGGGCTGGACATTAGGGGCGGTCACCGGCGCCTCTGGCCGCACGCGGCAGTGCTGACCGACGGGAGCCCACACTCTCATATTTACGAGCCGCCACCGCACAAGAGCGACCCCTCAACAATTGATGACGCGGTTCCAGCTCGGCCTCTCTGACACGGCCACGCTGTAGCGGTAACCTTCACTCGCGGACCAAGTTGGTGCTCCAGCGCGTCGTCATACGTACTCCACAGGGGCAGGTCGCTGGCATGTTCGCGACGTGTCCACAACACCAGTTTGTCCATTAAGCAATTTCTGTGAACACTGAATGAAGTAAGCTTTATAGCCCATATAAACAGCCTGATAAAAAAAAAGAAAGGTGGAGCACGCAGAAGACATGGTCGTATGTCACTGTAGCTTCGTTCACGTATACACCAATTTGGAGGAGGGGGGGGGGAGAGGGTATGAAATGAGAAATGACTAGAGTTCCAATTCCCTGTGAGATGTAGAACGGCCACCAGATAGTGTTAACGTTGGTCCAGGACGTGAGCAGTGTCGGATGTTGAGTGATTACAGTGAAGGACATATAGATGCCAAGTACTCGTATGAGACAGCGGTATCAGCTCCAGTCTCGTTGTGGGTCTTCATCTGACAGACTGGTCGAATTGTGCAATATCCAGATTTGTGAGACATTCAGATGTGACAATGACCTATGTCGTCGGCATGTAAACATGAAGGGAGGCATACTCGTTATCAAGGGTCCAGAAGACCATGTCTGACCAACAAGAGGGAGATTCGCCGTTTTTTGCACCAAACGCCCAAGTGCGTTGTAACCCACTAACACCTGCTCCTGACACACGAGAACAAGTAATAGACTCCTGCAGCCGGACTAAGGAACTGCCGTCCCAATCTTAGGCTGCCTTAAACAGCACAACACACAGGCTGTGTTCGGCGTGGAGCCGTGACCAAGAAGCATGGACTGGCGATGAACACATTGTGCGCTGCAGTCAATCAAGGTTCTACACTATACGTAACCAGTGTCAGCGAGTATGGTGGCGACGTCGGGAGATGATACATTCTTTCGACTACTGTTACTACAGGCGTCAAACTGTGGGAAGCCATCGTGTATGGCTTCAGGTCACAGCTCGTACTAATTCAGGAAAATATGACAGCTAAATGGTACGTCACCAGCATCTTGGGTCCTCATATGTTCCTTCTCTTGCGACATTATGTGGTGGTATTTTTCAACAGGATAATGCTGATGACATTGCTATCCTGAGTGAAAGTGAAGAAGAATTAAATGATCTGCTGAACGGAATGAACAGTCTAATGAGTACACAGTATGGTTTGAGAGTAAATCGGAGAAAGACGAAGGTAATGAGAAGTAGTAGAAATGAGAACAGTGGGAAACTTAACATCAGGATTGATGGTCACGAAGTCAATGAAGTTAAGGAATTCTGCTACCTAGGCAGTAAAATAACCAATGACGGACGGAGCAAGGAGGACATCAAAAGCAGACTCGCTATGGCAAAAAAGGCATTTCTGGCCAAGAGAAGTCTACTAATATCAAATACCGGCCTTAATTTGAGGAAGAAATTTCTGAGGATGTACGTCTGGAGTACAGCATTGTATGGTAGTGAAACATGGACTGTGGGAAAACCGGAACAGAAGAGAATCGAAGCATTTGAGATGTGGTGCTATAGACGAATGTTGAAAATTAGGTGGACTGATAAGGTAAGGAATGAGGAGGTTCTACGCAGAATCGGAGAGGAAAGGAATATGTGGAAAACACTGATAAGGAGAAGGGACAGGATGATAGGACATCTGCTAAGACATGAGGGAATGACTTCCATGGTACTAGAGGGAGCTGTAGAGGGCAAAAACTGTGGAGGAAGACAGAGATTGGAATACGTCAAGCAAATAACTGAGGACGTAGGTTGCAAGTGCTACTCTGAGATGAAGAGTTTAGCACAAGAAAGAAATTCGTGGCGGGCCGCATCAAACCGGTCAGTAGACTGATGACAAAAAAAAAAAAAATTAAAAAAAATGCTCGTCTCTCGGTCTGCATCTTTTTGCGTTACTCAAAAATGGTTCAAGTGACTCTAAGCACTATGGGACTTAACATCTGCAGGATAGGAGCATTGAAGTTTCCAAAGCCGTTTGAATCAGAGTACGATATTTATTGAGTAAGTGATGAATTTTTTGGCAGGTTATTGGAAGATCAAAGGTCGGGCTATGAGGAATCACACACACACACACACACACACACACACACACACACACACACAGAGAGAGAGAGAGAGAGAGAGAGAGAGAGAGAGAGAGACAACCAGTTTCCACTGTTCGCTGTCACGGTGCGCATTGTCTTTTTATTGGTACTGTAATTCAGCGTAGCTTAGCAGGACGCTCCATTTCGAGAGACTTAACGGTCAGACAGTGTTAGACTGCTCTACGAGCCTCGGATGAATTTCCTGTAGTGGTAACCGCTGGAATGTGACACTTCTGGAGCCGCACTCCATTCAAACGCTCACCAGATACGCGTGCGATCGTCACAGTACGTCAGTGGAAGAGGCCCGGCAGTGGCGCTGGCTGGGAAAAGGCCGGCCCGGTCAGCGCGGACGGCGTGTGCCCTCGGAGCGCCCCGCCCGGTGAATAAATGAGCCGCGCCGTCATTTGGGGCGCCGTGACAAAGGCAGACAGTAATGGCGGCCCGCCGGCGTAATTTGATCGCGGGCGCGCAAGTGGGCCTCGCCTGCGGCCTTCTGCAATGGCGGCTCGAGTGGCGCGACTCCCGCCGCTGCTGCCGGGCCCGCGACTCGCCGCCTCACTCTCATCTCCGAGCAAAGGGACGACCGCCTCGCCTCTTATTTCACCCATGTGACTGACGTATGGAGGAAGTTAAAGGGCCAATGAGAAACGTACACACAAAGCTCTGCAAGAACCTAAATAACTTCGCGTCCTCCCTCTGGACTAGTTATCGGTGGAACAAAGTCTACGAAGTGTTCGGAAATTCCCGTTAGAAACTTCTACAAGAGGGGAGTGAGTACGTAATATTTTGAACAGGAACCCGTGCTCAGAAACGTCATCCAACGACATTACAGAGAGTCAAAGTGACAGGTGCGGTGCCTGTGGAATGTATGTACCGGGTGATCAAAAAGTCAGTATAAATTTGAACACTTAATAAACCACGGAATAATGTAGATAGAGAGGTAAAAATTGACACCCATGTTTAGTATGACATGGGGTTTTATTAGAACAAAAAAAAAAAACGTCCCATATTCCTAGACGCGTGAAAGATCTCTTGCGCGCTTCGTTTGATGATGATCGTGTGCTCAGCCGCAGATCGCAGTCCGTGCGATTATTGGCTTTGGGGTTACCTGAAGTCGCAAGTGTATCGTGATCGACCGACATCTCTAGGGATGCTGAAAGACAAGATCCGACACCAATGCCTCACCGTAACTCCGGACATGCTTTCAGTGCTGTTCACAACATTATTCATCGACTACAGCTATTGTTGAGGAATGATGGTGGACATATTGAGCATTTCCTGTAAAGATCATCATCTTTGCTTTACCTTACTTTATTATGCTAATTATTGCTATTCTGATCAGATGAAGCGCCATCTGTCGGACATTTTTTGAACATTTGTATTTTTTTGGTTCTAATAAAACCCCATGTCATTCCAAGCATGTGTGTGAATTTGTACCTCTCCATCTACATTATTCCGTGATTTATTCAGTTTTCAAATTTATACTGACTTTTTGATCACTTGGTATATACAGATTGATTTCGCGATCATGTTACAAACTTCCAGAGGTGATGCAGGATAGTAAACGTATCAATTTGAGGTGCAGGTCTCTGTGCCGGAAATGCATGAGTCGAAAGTTATAAGCGAAAACCGTACTGATACCCCTGACAGTGGAATACATGTACTGGTACTGTTGTTGCTGATACCCAAACCTCCAGGTGTCACACACTTAGATCTGGACCAAACGTTTTATGTCGATGGAGTATCAACCCAAACTTCGACTTAGTTCATACTGTGTGCTATCTTCCAGCAGAACGGCCGTAACACCAGAACTACCAGAGTACAGGAAAAGCATATTTGAGGTAGCTAATAAGTGTTCAAAAACGGCTCTGAGCACTATGGCACTGAACTTCTGAGGTCATCAGTCCCCTAGACTTAGAACTACTTAAACCTAACCAACCTAAGGACATCACACACACACCCATGCCCGAAGCAGGATTCGAACCTGCGATCGTAGCGGTCTCGCGGTTCCAGATTGTAGCGCCTAGAACCGGCCTAATAAGTGTTACTTCCGTGGATGAGTTGGTAGAGCAATCGGTCGTTGTATCAAGAATCGTGGGTACAAATGCCAATGCGACAATTTTTAATGAATTGTGTGTGTGAAAGTGTTAAATGGGACAAAATTTTCCTGACATGTGAAAGGGCTGTTTGGAGTATACAGCAATGTCCTCTTGGCAGTCTGCTTCCGCTATGTTTCTTTGAAAGTAGTAAATTTATAGAGTGCATTTTTAATTTCACAGACTATACAATCAGAACAACAGAATACAGCACAGCTGCATCACAAGTGCGAAAGTAATAGTAATAATAATAATAATAATAATAATAATAATAATAAAACTGACAGTAGTAAACATAAACAAAATAATATACGTAGTGCAGGCGGCGCTGCCATCTGCAGTCAATTACTATTGTTATTATTATTATTACTATTAGTACTTCCGTAAGTGTGATGCAATTGTTTCTTTATTCTATAGTCCTATTGTTTCTGTTTGTTCTGTGAAACTACAAATGCTCTAGTTGCTTCATCACGAGTCATGTCTGCTCTGTCGCACATGTCCAACAGATCACCAACACCTATCTATATAAATGTACTCTATAGGTTTGCTACTTTCAACTAACGTAGCGAGAGCAGACTGCCGAAAGAACATTTCAACAAATTCCGAAAAGTCTTTTTCCATGTCATGTAAATGTTGTCCCATATAACACTTTCACACATGATACATTAAAAGAAATTGTCGTCATTGTGATTTGAACCCGGTTCCCTTGATACAATGAACTATCATTCTACCAATTCACCCACGAAGCTACATTTGATAGCTACCACGATATGCTATTCCTGTGCTCTGGTAGTTCTGGTGTTACGCCCGTTCTGCTGCACGACAGCACACAGTACGAACTAAATCGGAGTTTTGGTTGATACTCCATCGACACACAACGTTTGGTCCAGATCTGAGTGTCTGACATCTGGAGGTTTAGGTGTCACCCACAACAGCGTCAGTACTTGTATTCCACTGTCAGAGGTATCAGTACTGTTTTCTCTTATAACTTTCGAGTTATTCGTTTACCATATAGAGAATCTTATCTCAAACTGCCACTTGTGGCCGGACATGGTCTTCCGAAATATGTGGATTTAAAAAAACAGCGAAAGTACTTTACGATCTCTAATACTGCTGATGCAGCAGTTGCTCAGTCTGCGTTCGATGGGTAGCATCTAATCAATTACATTATTCTCTCTTCCTCCCCCCCCCCCCCCCCCTCTCTCTCTCTCTCTCTCTCTCTCTCTCTCTCTCTCTCTCTCTCTCTCTCTCTCTCTCTTTTCGCAACCACTCTTTTAGTTAGTTGAAAAACCATGCCCTCTTATAAGTCCAAGACAAACCTACGTTATTTATTTAGGAAACGAAAAATAGGAACTGAAGTTCAAAATATCTCACGGGAAATGGCGATCCATTACACAAAGATGATTAATAATGGTTCTTTGGGAGGGACGCACTAGTTGTTTAACAAGGAAGTAGGGTAAATTAGGAACATATTGCTGTTTTTGAATTTACTGTGATATCGTTCACAGACGTAAGACTTGCTTTCAAATAACGTCGGTTCGGCCAAAGTACGAAAAGAATGTTAATGTATGAGGACAAGACTTCGTGTCATTAGAAACGGATCGTGTAAGTAGATGCAACAATCCCCAAACCAGGAACATCCATAGTTTAGTTGCTGCATATGACATTTGTATTACATTTATATAGTATTTATAATTTTTTGACGTTGTAGCAAGGCGTATATTTCTTTCTGTTTCATTTTTAGCTGTCAGTTGCCTCAACACCTCAAGACTGTTGCTGCTGGAAACCAGTGAAGTGGCTTCGACACGTGAGGTTCCACATTCCAGCTTCCTCCTGGGAAAACAACCCGTTGTCGGGAATAAGCGGTTTGGCAATTATTAAAACGAAATTAGGAATGGCGCATAAAGTCTTATTTAAGGAGAGCCGTAGCGTGCAATGCTCAAGTTATCAGCAACTTTGTGAAGCTCGTTAACTCGTTTTTTTCCTACTTCTTTTTCCCTCTATTTCTTAAACTTTCTCTACGGTCGCTGGTTTTGTGACAGCATTAAACTTCAGTGGGTTTTTTCTTGGAATTAAAAAGTAGGTATTCAAATTACACCACGCCCGCAGACTATTCTGGAGGATAATGACTTCTTAGTCCTATTTACTTTCATATTTTCACGCTGTAACTACCCATCCCGCATAATCGTTATCTTTAAACACCGCCCTGTTATTCACTCGCTAATAGGACATCATTTAACGTCTGTAATAAAAATAAAGGTCATTCCTCTTTTTTCTCTCAACCACCAACAAAAATACTCAATTTTCTGGCACTTTTCTATGTAATTCGAGACGCATTGTTATGGTCAGTCCTTCAGATATTGTAGCCTGGAACACGGTGTGACTGTATTCCCAACGGTTGCCAAAACCTGTAAATTTCTTGCGAAGAAAATTCAAAATGCAAGTGAAAAAACGCATCTCCAAACAACTTGATATTCCCCATTTATACAAAAGATTTAAGCTTTTTCTTGGACATGTCGCGACTGACGAGACACACGCAGTCAAAGTGATCTGAATACAAAATGAAACCGTTTCACACTAAAGAAAAAAAACTGTAAATTACCCAAGTTTTATCAATAATTTATGTACTAATCACGGTTGGGTTCGTATTGGAGAGGCAGAGTTCCTTCTTCTTCTTTTTTTTTTTTTTTTTTGAGTCATCCATCTTTTGAGCGGTGTGATATGGCCGGCCATGAATTCCTCTCGTGGACCATTCTCTTAATCTATAGCACATCCGTCCTCATTTGTTTGTCGGAGATATTCCAAACTCTGTTTTGTTCTGCCGTTTTTACTCCTTACGATCCCCCTACATTATGGAAGCTATTCTCTGATATCTTAACACATGTGCCAAAGTCCTGTCCCTTGTTTTACTCCACAGTGTTTTCCGTATGTTTCATTCAACACCCATTCTGCGGAAAACCTCCAACCCTTTTGAGGCCACCGAATTTTCAATATCGTTATAGAGCAGCACATCTCTAACGCTTCGATTCTCGTCTTTTCTGGTTTTTACAGAGTCTGTGATTTACTAATATACAATGCTGTGCTCCAAATGTGGATTCTCATAAATTTCTTCCTAAAATTAAGATTTGTTTTTGGTATAGTACTGTTGGCCAGGAATGCCTATTTTGCCTGCGCTAGTCTGCTTTTTATGTCCTTCTTAGTTCTTGAGTCACATGCTATTATGCTTCCAAGATATATAAATTCCTTCATTTCATCTACTTCGTGGTCACCAAATTTGATGTTAAGCTTCTCGCTAGTCTCATTTATGGTACTTTACTTCTGACTACTTTCGTCTTTCTTCGATTTACTATCGGTCTATACTCTAGACTCATTACACTGTTCATTCCATTCATAAGATCCTACAATTCTTTTTGTGTCGTCTTTGACACTGTAGAGTCTTGTACCAGCAAGGGAGATGGTGATGTATGGTGGCCGGTATTCTCTATCTACAACACAATTGCACACATGTATTAACAGGGTTCTTAATTCATAAGAACAAGAATCTACTTATCATTGAGCAAGTTGTCGTGGTACAAACTCTTCCGTAATAGTTCATGTTAGCCTCAATGCTGATGAAGTACAAGTCCCGCTATAAACACTACACTGGTCGCAATGTACTGACAGACGTCAACTAGATTAGTGACTGAGGCTGAGCTAGTAACTGAGACTGCTACACTGCAACTGACTCTATCTGCCACTGGAACTGACTCTGTGACTCACTGTCTGAAACTACGGCTGTCTGGGTTCCCCGGTCCGCGGCGGCGATCTAAATACTGGCGGTCGAGAGAACGTTGGCGGCACGTTGCTTGCGAGTCTGTCTTCGGCCTCTCTCCTAATAGGCACACTTGATTCAGTGCATATTATCGATCTTCTTGCAACCTCTTTGCTGACTGGCGCGCTGGCGAGGGCTTACACCAGCACATTTCTTCTTCCCCTTCACTGAGGATAGCAATGTGATCAGAGAATCTTGTCACTGATACCCTTTCATCATGAATTTCAATCCCACTCTTCGTTTCCATCATTACTTCTTGTATGTACAGACTGAACAGTTGGGGCGGAATCTGGCATCCCTGCCTCACACTGTTTTTAATCTGCGCACTTCACTTCACTCATTGTCTTCCTATCTTATTGTCTCCGCTTTCTTCTTGTATATTTGTATATTACCCTTCTTTCCCTATAGCTCGCTCTCATTTTTCTCAGAATTTAGCACATCTTGCAGCATTTTGTACTGTCGAATGCTTCTTCTGCATCGATAAATGCTATGAACGATTCGACATTTTTCTTAAGTCTTGTTTCCATTATCAAGTGCAACGTCAGAACTGCCTCCCCGATACCTTTACTTTTCCTACAGCTAAACCGATCGTGATCTAATATATCCTCAGTTTTTTTTTTTTTAATTCCTTTCTGCTTGTCAACGACTTGGACGCATGAGCCATTAAGCTGATTGTGCGACAGTTCTGGCACTTACCTCCCCTTCTATGGTCGGGATTTCATTTTCATGCAAGCGTGTTACTTGTCTGTCAACTACGACGTGGACACACGCGTGGCTGGGTCTCTGAGTGTGGTTCTTGCGTGCCCTGCGTATGCAGCGGGTCCTCGGCCACGCACCTGTGGCGAGCGGACAGCGGCAGCTGCAGGGGCAGCGCCGGACCCCACTGGCCGCCAGTTTGTTGGCGAATATATTAGGCGTATCGACCCGTGTCCGGTGGCGACAGAAGCGCGCGCGAATACCGCCGGCCCGGGAATGCGCGGGCCTAGGAATGCGCGTCGGCGCCGGACAGCTAGACCGCGCGCGCTTTCCTCGGCCGTGGTCTCCGCGGCAACACGCACGCTGCCGGAATGTCGCTGTGTGTGCGTGCGGTGCCAATATGAAACCGCGGCTGCAGCGTCTGCCTGGTGGGTCAGTGCAGTCTGCTGCAACCAGGAGTAAGCAGGAGAGGCCTACCCTATCTCTCAAGTTACGCGAGACATGGCATCCCCTATGACTGTAAAACAGAAAACTGAGTGGGAAGCTAATTGGTCTAACAAGGAGACTACCCGGCAATGGAATTTGTTGTGTTTATAATATGTGAACTTTGATCTAAAAAAAAAATGGTTCAAATGGCTCTGAGCACTATGGGACTTAACATCTGAGGTCATCAGTCCCCTAGAACTTAGATCTACTTAAACCTAACTAACCTAAGGACATCACACACAACTCTGCCCGAGGCAGGATTCGAACCTGCGACCGTAGCAGTCCCGCGGTTCCGGACTGCAGCGCCTAGAACCGCACGGCCACCGCGGCCGGCCTTTGATCTCAAATATCAATCAACCAAGGCGATTCTCAAAAATTCTCGAAAAAATCGACTTTGAAGTTATCCGACCGGCTTTAGTAGGCTACCCTAAGGCAGGGGCGTCCGACCTTTTGGAAAAATACGAGTATGTTTGGGCCGCACATGACATACTTAGCGCTAATTCGGGAGGACGACGGTTCAAACCCGCGTCCGACGATCCTGATTTGGGTTTTCCGTGATTTTCCCATATCGCTTCAGGCAGGGGCCGGGACGATTCCTTTAATAGGGCACGGCCGATTTCCTTCCCCATCCTTCCCTTAACAGAGCTTGTGCTCTGTCTCTAATGAACTCGTTGTCACCAGGACGTTAAACACTAATCTCCTCCTCCTCCAGTAACAAAACCTACAAACTGCATAGACGCGTTCCTGATTGGAAATAGAGGAAAGCAGGTCCTATGGATATGTATCCGGAAGTGAATTGTTGCCACGGTAGATGGACCCGACGAATGACAGTTCCTCTGACCATGTGCCGTGTGTTCCTTGTATGTTTGCAGATTGTTGATTGATGCGCCGTACTCTAACACGTCGCTATGGTGTTTGTGTACGGCCAAACAGATGGACTCGGTCGCACCACTATAATAAAACAAGTATCTTCACAGACACCAACCACATCACACAACATTTTAAGCGCTTTTTGGGCGTTTGTGTGATCATGAGTCCTTGCAGACAACGTGCAGAGAGTCGGCGGACTGTGCGGACAACATATTTGGAGGACCGGGTTTTACAGAATATTGAGACGAACTCTACTACAAGATACAGGCAAGTGTCCCGCCAACATGGTGTAAGCCAAAGTACGATTATCAGTACACTGCATGACAACCGCTACTATCCCTACCACATATAATCCCATGGAGGCCACTTTGAACAACTGTTGTGTTGTGGACGCAATATACGTCCGCACTGTGTTCCGGAACAAATTGTTGTCGTTGCACGCACGCTGTCCATTCCCGGATGTGTGTTAATGGGACCTTTTTTCCTCAATTTCCAGCCAGGAATATCTCCATGTCGTTTATTGGTTTTATTAATGTTCACCCGTTATGTCATGTCGCTGTACAAGCCTTTCTATTTGGCGCCACTTGTCATCGCTCATTGTGATAGGCCGAGCTTCTTTAATCCCAAGGCAGCCGGTAGGTCAAAAAGATATTTCCCGCCACATGATTGAACTGTAGGGCGTTCGCCTCCCCGCACTCTCTTGAAAGCTGCTTTGTTCTGCACAAGCAACTTTGAACAGGTTGTTCCGTACATCTTTGCAGTTACACAGTCATGTATACATGTTTTTCCAGATGTTGCAATGCATTTACCACAGCATACACAAGTCTGCCATGTTATCATACTTCTGTATCGCTCTTGCATTTCTGAACGACATGACCTCTCCGTACAGCCCCGGGCTTCCAGAACCTGGAGGTATAACCGGAGATTAGTGGGTCTCCTGGCCTATTTCTGTGCACTACTTTATTTACGTTCACGTAAACTGCAAATCCCTGCACGAAACGCCGATCCTCTGCCGGTTTTTCTGCATTTCGATAAAATCTTCTGGCGTTACATCCTCCCAACAGACAATAACATCGTCCGAGAAAGGCCTCACGGGGCTACGAACGTCGTTCAATCTATCTCCTTTTTTTTTTTTTTTTGTCCTCCGTCTTTTGTCTGATCTGATGTGGCCTGCCACGAATTCCTCTCGTATGCCAAGCTCTTCGTCTCAGAGTAGCGCTTAAATCCAACGTTCTCAAACATTTATTGTATGTATTCCAATATATCCGTCTTCCCCTACAGTTATAACCCTCTACAGCCCTCTCTAGTACGCCGGTGTCTAAACAAATGTCCTATCATCCTATCAGCCTGTCCCTAGTTCTTGTCTGTATTTTCCGCAAGTTTCTCTCTTCGCCGATTCTGCAGAAATCCTCCTCGTTCCTTGTCTTATCAGTTCACTTAATGTTGAGCATTCTTCTGTAGCACCACATATCAAACGCTTAGATTTTCCCCTTTTCCAGTTTTTCCACTGTCCACGATTCACTTTCATACACTCCTCTGCTCAAAACGAAAGTCCCCAGAAATTTCTTTCTAAAATTAAGGCCGATGTTTGATGCTAGTAGACTTAACTTGGGCATAAATTACCTCTTTGGCTATTCTAGTCTGCTTTTCATGTACTCCATAAGCCGTTCGTTGTTTTCTTTGCAAAGTAGCACAATTTCTTCACTTCTTCTATCTAGTGGTCTCCACGTTAGATGGTAAGTTGCTCACCGATGATCATTAATATAAGTTATAAACAGTAGCAGCTCTGTAGCGATTCCTTTGTGGTACTCCCGAAATTACATTCGTCGATTTTGTTCCGTTAGGAACTACGTGTTTAGTTATATCTGCAAACGAATCCCGTATACAATCGCAAATCTGGTTCGAAACTCGGTAACTGATACTAAATGAATTATGTATAAATTATGGCAATGATTTGGTGAAACAGTTTTCAATAATCACGGACCTCAACCAGTTCAGTTCATAGCCAAAACAGAGGTAAGTGTTAAAATGTCCATATTGATTATTATTAGGTTTTTCGTGGGACGTATGTTACGCTCTTTCGCGCAAGAGAAACTTTTGGTATAAGCGTTTAGATTTCTATTCCCAAAAGAGTAGATATAATCGCAAAGTATCAGCGACACAGCTGATTATAGTAGAAATCGAAGAAATTATTGGTCACACAACAGAGGGGCAGATAGATCAAAGAGAAACTAAATTAGTATTTTAGACGCTTACATTTAGCACTTTTAGTGCTTCTTCTCGAAACACCACAATATAAATATTATAAGTCGGACAGACACCAGATCTAAGATAACTCCTTCCGTGTTTCTCTTGCTGAGGAGCTGGCTGTTGCTTCTATTTTCAGATTAAATGTTTTAAAGATTAGTTTGTTAACGATGTAGGCAATGCATCTGTAAGAACATGTTACGTTTATTGCTTCAGTGAGTTATAGATGCGAGTACGTCCGGTCTACCAGACAGTTATGAAACAAGAGAGTGTCATAAGACGCTTTCTTTGATTCAATCTCGTCCATCGTCGGTGACAAGTGGAAATGACTCAGCATTGAGGATATATTTTGCCAAAGTGAGCGCCTGATTGACTAAAAAAGATACGAAGCAAAAATATAAATTATGTATTATGCTACTTAAAATCACGAAACGGTAGGAACAAGAATAAGAATCTTTATTAGCTGTTCAGTATTTTCTTATACAATGGGCTTCGTCAAGAAGTTCAATTACAGTGTAAAGATGGTTATATTCTCATAACAGTGTATATATAAATCATATGAATGTTAGTGTAGTACAATAGCAAACATTTGGAATTTTATATAGTGTTAATTCCACAACAAAAAAGAAAACATTATACAGATTTATATTAAGCGGGGAGTATTAATGTTGATGACACTGTGTCATTATCATATACATGTTGCTAACACTATGTCATTATCCTAAGATTTTGATACACATATAGAGCACTCGAAACAGGTCTATGCCTATATGTTAGATATTGTTTTTCCAAATTTAGATCATACTACAGGCAGAGGTACCTTTCTCTATGTTAAAATAGCAAATCTGCCATATTACAATCTTTATATTCATCAACTGAGTAAAATGCTTTACCTTTGAGCCATTGACCCAATGTCGCCTTAAATTTATTTTTAGATACTGTTTGTACAATTTTAGGGAGCATATTAAACAGTTCGAGGCCTACATATTTATAACTATTATGTATCTTGGACAATCTAGAGTGTGGCAGATCAATTGTGTGGCTTCGTCTTGTATTATGGGTGTGGACAGATGACTAGGGGATATTGAGTTATGTTTTCTTTTACGTGCAATACGCAATAATAGTTGTACAAACGAGGAACTGTCATGTTAAGTTTTTTGGAATGTTCCCTGCATGTATCCCTAGGAGATACATCGAAGAGCTTTTTTTTGCCATCTAAAAATTGATACTGAATTGGGAGAATTTCACCAGAGCAGAATGCCATATAAACCAAATATGAACGCAGTAGTAAGTTTTGGCCGACATTATTCCTAAGCTTGTAAAGTAGGAACATAGCACGTGTAAGTTTAGAACAGACGTATGTGATACGTTTATCCCAGCTAAGTTTCAGGTCAATCATCATTCATAACAGTTTAACAGACTTATTTTCTTTGTTTGATACCTTCAAATTAAAGAATATTTCCTCAGTTTTTGTTTCATTTATGTATAGGGAGTTTGCACTAAACCAATGAACCGATTTTTTAAATATTATATTATTTTTTCTCGTACAGATTTAAGAGTCTGTCCTGAATTGATAAAAGTTGTATTGTCTGCATAGAGGACTGTTTACAGGGTAAATACTGTGGCATATCATTAACATACACTACAAACAAGAAGGGCCCAATTATGGAGCCCTGTGGCACACCTTCTTTTATTGTTTGCAGGGACTGCGTTGTGTGTCACCCAGGCGATGTGTGTGATATGGCTAAGACCCGAAGACATAGGCGCTGAAACGCGTTGTGTAAGGGGTGGGGGATAGTAGGAGATAAAAATTGGCAGGAAAGGAACTACGTGCTAAAGAAGAGGTGTCTGATCTACTGGTTCACGTCCATGCCGGAATTTGCATCGTGTGCAAACGGATTACTGAGCGTAGGTCTAGGCGTGCGCTTAAAGGTCTACGAATGACATCGCCTTGAGTACAGCAGCCTTCTGCTGCGACGCCTGGAGTGGGCGGACGCCAGGTAATGGCGCATCCCCGCGGGCGGCCTGTTACGGTCAGCGGCGGCCATCAACCCGGCGCTAATGGCGGAAAGTCGGGCAGACGCGGAGACGTTTTTCTGTAGCTGCCGGCGCGTCCTCGCAGCGTCACCAGGACGACTTCTGATTTCTGATCTACTACGTATGAATAACTGTATGGGAAATCAGAATATTCTGTTAGCTGAAAATTGCTTTGCCAGTAGATTTTTGTGAAACAGAATGCAAATTACTGGCGCAGTTTGTGACACATGAGCTGCAACAGTTGCTGAAACCGT
This sequence comes from Schistocerca serialis cubense, assembly GCF_023864345.2. Classification (NCBI taxonomy): domain Eukaryota; kingdom Metazoa; phylum Arthropoda; class Insecta; order Orthoptera; family Acrididae; genus Schistocerca; species Schistocerca serialis. The sequence continues at coordinate 579,987,638 of NC_064643.1, forward strand.
TCAGTCAGACTGATATCTCGGTGTAACTTCAGGTGTGCCCCAGGGCAGCGTAATTGGTCCTCTGCTTTTTACGATTTACATAAACGGTATGGTTGATGGTATTGACAGCGGCCTTAGACTGTTTGCCGATGATGCTGTAGTCTACAGGAAAGTAGTATCATACGAAAGTTGTGAACAAATCAATGAGGATTTGCAGAAAGTAAATGCGTGGTGTAATGACTGGCAGTTATCTCTCAATATTAGTAAGTGTAACCTACTGCGTATAACAAGGCGAAAATCCCCATTAATGTATGAGTACAAAATAAATAATCAGTCTTTGGAAGCGGTAACATCAGTCAAGTATCTGGGTGTGACTATTCGAAATGATCTCAAATGGAATGATCAGATTACCCAAGTAACGGGTAAGGCGAACTCTGGATTGCGGTTTATTGGTAGAATCCTGAAGCGATGCAGTCCTTCAACAAAGGAAATAGCTTACAATACTTCAGTTCGTCCAGTCTTAGAGTATTGTTCGTCTGTATGGAACCCTTACCAGCTGGGTCTGATTCAAGAAATTGAGAATGTCCAAAGAAGAGCGGCAAGATTCGTGACTGGTACATTTAGGTATAGCGAGAGCGTTACAAATCTCATAGAAAGTTTGAAGTGGGACGCACTTGCAGATAGACGACGCGCTAAACAGAAGGGGCTGTTCACTAAATTCCGAAATCCAATCTTCACCGAGGATGTAGAGCATATATTATTACCACCAACTTTCAAATCGCGTAATGATCATCATTCAAAGATAAGGGAAATAAGAGCTCGTACTGAGGCGTTCAGACAGTCGTTTTTCCCTCGTGGGATCCGCGAGTGGAACAGAGGGGGGGAAATATGACTTTGGTGCGAATTGTGCCCTCCGCCACTCACCGTTTGGTGGCTAGCGGAGTATATATTTAGATGTAGATGTAGATGAGTTCGTGTTTCCCAAACAGTGGAAACAAAGTAGATGACTGTAGTGGAAATAGCGTCCCGTAAAGCTCTCTACGACAACATGCGTTACTGAGATTTTGACATACGCATGATTCGACTTTCCTACCAAACAGATTACTTTAACTGCTAGCATAATTTATTTTGGCAGCATAATAGATATGTGGAACATACTGCTGATGCTACTGTTACAAATACGTGTTTACGCCATAGCTTCTATTGTGATGCTGCAATCAATGGATCTCTTTCTTCCAGGAGTTTCGAGACCGTCAAGATATGCAGATTAGGCCCAATAACGGTGAAATTCAAGAATGTGGTTCCTACCAGTCCACAACACAGTGTTAATGCATTACGAAAATTCACAACAGCGGACGCTTTGCTAGAGAGTGTAAGTTCCATTTCCTACATCTGCAACTCTTTACTCAGGCGAGTAACTTACGTTTTTATACTTTTCAAATTACTTCACTTACCACTTTCTACGATCTGTTTCTGAAGAAAAGATGGAAGATACGAGTTTAATGTCCATTCTACGACAAGGTCATGAGAGAAAGAGCACAATTTCGGATTGTGGAAGGATGGGAACTACCCCGGCGTTTGCCGTAAGTGATGGAAATCATAGAAAACCTAAATTTCAGTGGGCAGATCTGGATTTGAACCATCACCCTTCCGCATAAGAGTTCATTATCTTATCATTGTACCAGCTCACTCCGAATTTACTTATAAGGCAGTGGTAAATTCAGTGTGTTTTTGTAGCACTTATACTGTCCACCGTCAGTAATGCCAGTCGTGGCTACTTCACATGCCTTTTCACGAAGATACTAGCAAGGAGTAAAAGTTAATGATTATGGAGGCGTCCGCCCTCGGTAGCTGAGTGGTCAGCGTGACAGACTGTCAATCCTAAGGGCCCGGGTTCGATTCCCGGCTGGGTCGGAGATTTTCTCTGCTCAGGGACTGGGTGTTGTGTTGTCCTAATCATCATCATTTCATCCCCATCGACGCGCAGGTCGCCGAAGTGGCGTCAAATCGAAAGACCTGCACCAGGCGAACGGTCTACCCGACGGGAGGCCCTAGCCACACGACATTTCATTTCATTATGGAGGCAAAACCGACTTCTCGTTTTCTGTTTATCATTCTACTTGAAAACTTGGAGGTCGAATTCCGAGAGATATATAGGGCGGTTATAATTGAAACTTGCGCCAGTAAAAAAGGAAAGCTATTTACCGTACTGGTACCAAACCTACAGGAAAAATGTTCAAACTGTGTGCTGCAATATTAGTGTCATAACTTGCTGTTGGGCGCCGGTACTGATGAGGTGACATATGGTTGAAACAGAACCATTCGTGTGCATTACTGTTGAAGACAGATAACGTGGGCCTAGACAGGGTGTGCAGGGCGCCACATTTCTGTTCTAATGCCGCTCTGTCAACCATGTACTAGTGTGCAATCTGCCACTCAGTTTAATTAACTATAGCAGTAAACAAGTTTTCTGCTGCAGTGTATCTTTAGGCTGAATTAATAGTAACATTCAGTTACAATATCCCAACACTTACATTTGGCCTTTAAGTAAAGGAAACGTTCCTGTCGTAGTGTGGGTGTGTCTGTAAACGATTTGCAAGCTATTAACTTTGCATTTTCTGATAACCACGTTATTTTTGCAGAGGATGAGAATGGCATGAACTATACGGTTAGAAAGTCGCACAGAGGGTATCAGAAATTGGATTTCGTCATTACTTTTGAGAAAACGGATTGTTTGGTTACCTAAGGAGTGGGTCAGGATCGGACGTTGGATTCTGGCAAAAAAAAAAAAAAAAAAAAAAAAAATGATGCAAATGGCTCTGAGCACTATGGGACTTAACATCTATGGTCATCAGTCCCTTAGAACTTAGAACTACTTAAACCTAACTAACCTAAGGACAGCACACAACACCCAGCCATCACGAGGCAGAGAAAATCCCTGACCCCGCCGGGAATCGAACCCGGGAACCCGGGCGTGGGAAGCGAGAACGCTACCGCACGACCACGAGATGCGGGCTGGATTCTGGCATAGTAACGTTTGTGCAGTTATAAATATTTGGGAGTCATTATCAACAGTGATGGATTCATTAAAAGCGTAATCAATGAGCTCGTTGGTCTAGGTAGACAAGGAACCATACAATTAAGCGGTGTTTTATGGCGCACACAAATTAGAGCAGAAACGAAGATTACGATATTTAAACCTATTATAGTAAGGATACCAACGTATGGAGCAGAAATATGGGGAAGAACTGAAAGAGTTAAGATGAGGTTGGAATGAGATTTGAGAGGTGTTCGTTTAGACTGACATCACAGAGTAAAACTGAAAATGAATCGAGGTTCCGAGAAACAACTATTATGGTGATCTAAATCGTTAGTATATCAGGTGTCCCAGGAGAAATAGTCAGTATTTAGGGATATGACAGGAACGGTCATTCATAGCAAAATGTCTAGTAAAGATAGGCTCTAAAATCCATACCTTAATAGCTATGAGCACTTCATCTTCGATACCGTGAAACAAATCTGTTCTACTGAACATGTGCTCATAGCTTTTAAGATATGGATTTTAGGGCCCCACGTTTACTAGACGTTTTTCTTTTCAATGATCGTTCCTGCCATATCTCAGAATATTTACCATTCCTCCTGGGACACTATATACACTCCTGGAAATTGAAATAAGAACACCGTGAATTCATTGTCCCAGGAAGGGGAAACTTTATTGACACATTCCTGGGGTCAGATACATCACATGATCACACTGACAGAACCCCAGGCACATAGACACAGGCAACAGAGCATGCACAATGTCGGCACTAGTACAGTGTATATCCACCTTTCGCAGCAATGCAGGCTGCTATTCTCCCATGGAGACGATCGTAGAGATGCTGGATGTAGTCCTGTGGAACGGCTTGCCATGCCATTTCCACCTGGCGCCTCAGTTGGACCAGCGTTCGTGCTGGACGTGCAGACCGCGTGAGACGACGCTTCATCCAGTCCCAAACATGTTCAATGGGGGACAGATCTGGAGATCTTGCTGGCCAGGGTAGTTGACGTACACCTTCTAGAGCACGTTGGGTGGCACGGGATACATGCGGACGTGCATTGTCCTGTTGGAACAGCAAGTTCCCTTGCCGGTCTAGGAATGGTAGATCGATGGGTTCGACGACGGTTTGGATGTACCGTGCACTATTCAGTGTCCCCTCGACGATCACCAGTGGTGTACGGCCAGTGTAGGAGATCGCTCCCCACACCATGATGCCGGGTGTTGGCCCTGTGTGCCTCGGTCGTATGCAGTCCTGATTGTGGCGCTCACCTGCACGGCGCCAAACACGCATACGACCATCATTGGCACCAAGGCAGAAGCGACTCTCATCGTTGAAGACGACACGTCTCCATTCGTCCCTCCATTCACGCCTGTCGCGACACCACTGGAGGCGGGCTGCACGATGTTGGGGCGTGAGCGGAAGACGGCCTAACGGTGTGCGGGACCGTAGCCCAGCTTCATGGAGACGGTTGCGAATGGTCCTCGCCGATACCCCAGGAGCAACAGTGTCCCTAATTTGCTGGGAAGTGGCGGTGCGGTCCCCTACGGCACTGCGTAGGATCCTACGGTCTTGGCGTGCATCCGTGCGTCGCTGCGGTCCGGTCCCAGGTCGACGGGCACGTGCACCTTCCGCCGACCACTGGCGACAACATCGATGTACTGTGGAGACCTCACGCCCCACGTGTTGAGCAATTCGGCGGTACGTCCACCCGGCCTCCCGCATGCCCACTATACGCCCTCGCTCAAAGTCCGTCAACTGCGCAAACGGTTCACGTCCACGCTGTCGCGGCATGCTACCAGTGTTAAAGACTGCGATGGAGCTCCGTATGCCACGGCAAACTGGCTGACACTGACGGCGGCGGTGCACAAATGCTGCGCAGCTAGCGCCATTCGACGGCCAACACCGCGGTTCCTGGTGTGTCCGCTGTGCCTTGCGTGTGATCATTGCTTGTACAGCCCTCTCGCAGTGTCCGGAGGAAGTATGGTGGGTCTGACACACCGGTGTCAATGTGTTCTTTTTTCCATTTCCAGGAGTATATATATATATATATATATATATATATATATATATATATATTGCCCCTACCTATCAATTTACGCAACCAAAAACGCCTACAAAAAACACGCTCGAAATCTGCACATTCTCTTACTCACTACGCACAAACCATTAGCGTACAGAACAAATGAATAAGAACTTTTTGTAGGAAGTTTAATGTAGTTAAATTTTGTACCGGGATTCGTTTCCGCTGGAGGCCACAGTTTTCGAGTTACGCAAGGAAAACGTGTTTCAAGGTCACTTTTATATGTTTTTCTTGAATGATTCGAAAACTGCAGCCTCTAGTGAAAACGTGTACCAGTATAAAATTTAATTACGTTAAAATTCCTACAAGAAGGTCCTGTTCATTTTTACAGTAGGACTAGTAGTTTGCGGTTAGTGATGGAGAGAACATGAAAATCTTGCTCGGGGTATTTGAAAGCGTCTCAGGTTGCATACAACCCAGCTGAATTACCCTGTGTAAAGATGGGAATGAGCGTTTCTTAATATTATTGCTCTCTAATCAGCTGCGTGACACATGTACTTCTCAAATTTTCGGAGGAATACTTTGTAAATACTGTAGTTCATTGAAGCAGGCACTTAAATGTGATTTGCAGAGTATCCATGTAGATGTACATCTACATTTATACTCCGAAAGACACCCAAAGGTGTGTGGCGGAGGGCACTTTACGTGCCACTGTCATTACCTCCCTTTCCCGTTCCAGTCGCGTATGGTTCGCGGGAAGAACGACTGCCGGAAAGCCTCCGTGCGCGCTCGTATCTCTCTAATTTTACATTCGTGATCTCCTCGGGAGGTATAAGCAGGGGGAAGCAATATATTCGATACCTCATCCAGAAACGCACCCTCTCGTTCCTGGACAGCAAGCTACACCATGATGCAGAGCGCCTCTCTTGCAGAGTCTGCCACTTGAGTTTGCTAAACATCTCCGTAACACTATCACGCTTACCAAATAACCCTGTGAAAAAACGCGCTGCTCTTCTTTGGATCTTCTCTATCTCCGATCTGGTACGGGTCTCACACTGATGAGCAACACTCAAGTATAGGTAGAACGAGTGTTTTGTAAGCCACCTCCTTTGTTGATGGACTACATTTTCTAAGGACTCTCCCAATGGATCTCAACCTGGTACCCGCCTTACCAACAATTATTTTTATATGATCATTCCACTTCAAATCGTTCCGCACGCATACTCCGAGATATTTTACAGAATTAACTGCTGCCAGTGTTCGTTCCGCTATCATATAATCATACAATAAAGGATGTAGATGTAGAATGTCTTAGAAGTTATGTTAAAATGATGTACTCACTGATGTAAACAAATAATTAGTATCTTACAAAATTTTGGTGTTGTTATTGTAGTGATAAGCATATGGGGCATGTACACAGTGATGGTGACGGAGGCTATATGTGGTGGTGGTGGTGGTGGTGGCGGTGGTGGTGGGGGGTGGGACGTTGGGGGGGGGGGGGAGAGAAGAGATTGTATTGAATTATGACATCTCCAAAACCGAGTTCTTGATTCACGCCTGGGGTGCGAGACAGTCTCTGGGAAGAAGACGAAGAAGAAGAATAATAGAAGGAGGAAGAGGAGGAGGAAATAACATTAGGAGAGACACCTGTTATGAGAGACTTAAAAAGTTCCGAGCGTAAGTGCTCGTTCCTAATGACACTGAGTACGACACTGTTGAGAGTTGATGCCAATAGGCCGGCGGGTTGCGGCGGAGTCAGAGGTAACGACTGGTCCCCTTTGTTACAGTCGGATGCGCCGTTATATGGGGCACTGAGGGGCCTCTTCGACCTGTGGAGCACGTAGCGAGTTTACTTTATAGACACAGGGAGGCACACTTTTCTCTCGCTCCCTGGCCGCCGCGACCTCTCCACAAATCCCAGAATCTGTCCGCGTGTGGCCTGGCTCTGTGGAGGGGCGGTGCAGGCCACGGGAGGCCGGCAGCCTCCAGCCAGCCAATACCTTCCCTCCTCGCTGCGGCGTCGCCGTCCTCCCCCGGCTTCCCTCTGTTTACGAGCCGCCGCGTCCGGCCGGGCAATCTCACCGCGGCGAAAGAAATGAAATAACCCGACAGTAAATAACGGCGAAAGGAGAGAAGCAGAAACAGGGCGCGCGAGTCGGAGGAGCCACTCGCCGAGTTCCGGTCGAAATAAACCGGCGGGCTACGGCTAAATGTGTCGGCGCCCGGGCCCGCGCGGCCGCCGCCTCTTTTCAGACAGGAAGATGAGATTTGCCAGCGCAATTTCCTACAGTGGCGCGGCGCCACCCCGCGTGCGCCACCGCAACCGCCGACCACCCGCCGGCTGCCGGCGGCGCGCGCCACTCGGTGCGACTGTTTGCCTTAAGCGAATCTAAAACGCCGCGATGAGCTCTTTATGCCGGGGGCGCAACGCGAGCACGCTCAAGCCGGCGTTGTTGCCTGCCGGAAGTGCGTCGCTCGCCGCCGCGGGATATTCGATTAATTTTCAGCGTCGGTAAGCTCCGCGGCGGGCACAGGAAATTGTACCAGTGCTCGCAGTTCACCCGCGCGAGCGCAAATTCAAACGCAAGTGTTGTCTCGCTTCTGGCAAGCTAATTCGCTAAAAGGAGGAAGGAAGCGAGGCGGGTATGAAAAAAATGTAATAAACAGGCCGTGTTGCACTTTCTCTCTCTTTCGAGTCCATAAGTTTAAATATTAGCGAAGTAGTGTTCGTGAAAAACGGAGTTTTATGCAACTCGATAGTTTGTTAGCGCAGGAGGACATTGGGGTTTGACGTGCCGACAACATCGAGGTCATTATAGGTGGACACAATCTCGGGTGTTTCAAGAATAGGGAAGGAAATCGGCCGGGCTCTTGCAAAGGAACCATCTAGGCATTTACCTGGAGTGATTTAGGTAAATTACGGAAAATCTAAATCTGGATGGCCGGACGCTGTTTTCAACCATCACCCTCCCGAATGCGAGTCCAGTGTGCTACCCATTGGGCCTTCGTCGATAAATGGTTCAAAGATGGCTCTGAGCACTATGGAACTTAACATCTGAGGTCATCAGTCCCCTAGAACTTAGAACTATTTAAACCTAACTAACCTAAGGACATCGCACACATCCGTGCCTGAGGCAGGATTCGAAACTGCGACCGTAGCGATCTCGCGGTTCCAGACTGTAGCGCCTAGAACCGCACGGCCACACCTGCCGGCTCGAGAAATGGAAAGTGGTGTTTATAAGAGAACATCATTGTCTTGTGATTTACTGGTTGCCCCACCATACTGTCATACGCACTAGTTATTTATGTTATGTTACGTCAACCGGGGACTTAGAAACGACGGAGAGGCTTCGTCCCCGCTGCAGCCGCAGTGGTCCACAACCCCACGACGACTACTGCAGTCCACTTCTCTCCTCCGCCGCCCCACACCGAACCCAGGGTTACTGTGCGGTTCAGCCCCCGGTGGACCCCCCCCCCCCCCCCCAGGGAACGTCTCACACCAGACGAGTGTAACCCTATGTTTGCGTGGTAGAGTAATGGTGGTGTACGACGCGTACGTGGAGAACTTGTTTGCGCAGCAATCGCCGACATAGTGTACCTGAGGTGGAATAAGGGGAACCAGCCCGCATTCGCCGAGGCAGATGGAGAACCGCCTGAAAACCATCCACAGACTGGCCGGCTCACCGGCCCTCGACACAAATACGCCGGGCGGATTCGTGCCGGGGACCGGCGCTCCTTCTCGGCTGGAAAGCCGTGCGTTAGACTGCACGGCCAACCGACGCACTAGTTAGTTCGCCTTTAAGTAAAATATTCCGGAGTGTCCAGAAGCATCAAGTGGTTAAAATGCCACGAGCTTTCTATAAAGTTTTAGCTTGCCTTTGTTAAGTGAATGATACTCGACAATAGCGAGGGAACGCTTTGCTGGAAGCTCGGGGCATTTTAACCACTTGATGCCGCTGGAAACCGGAGAACATTTTGTTCAGTGTTATCCCCCATGAAACTCTGCATTCTTACATATTAATTTTTTTCACTTTACATTTATTTGTTATTTTGTGCAAAATTTTTTCTTTGGGCACAGAACATCCGCAACTGTCAGTAATGTTTTTATTGAGTCGGATGCAGCAGTTGCAGCAAAATTTTGTCACAACACTTCCAAGTATTTGAAACTCATTAGTATGACTCGTCCGTCAGTTTGATCGCACCCCACACACACTGCTACATTCCAACTAACAGAAGCGCTCCTGTTGTTGAGTTGCGAACGTTTGCGTATTGCTTAAGGGCCTAAATCGGTCGCGCAGAACTTTTCGCGCAACTGGTGCTGCGAGTCAATAAATATATATTTCTGTTGATCAAAATATAAGGGAAGACTTAGACAACCCGTTTCAGCTGTTCAACGATCATTTTCAGACGTACGGACGGTAGAGACGAAACAGTTATCAGTAAGGGGACTAACGCTGGTGAAAATTCGAAGTACAACCAGTCAAATTAAGTAAATAAATAAAAACTGAAAGAATGATAACACGCGGCAACTTTTTAGAATACCTGAATTTAATCCACCGGAACATTTGTTTCAGAATGGAGTTGGAAAAGAATGGCTGTTTCCCCTTCCTTGATGTGTTGGTCAAGAGGGAGTTCCATGGTACGTTAGGATATGCGGTTTATAGGAAGACTACTCACACTGACTTGCATCTACACGGTGATGGTTGTCACCATCTGGATCAACGTGAAGGAGTGGTTCGTACCTTGGTTCACAGGTCCCATGTCGTCTAGGGTCCTTGAGAGATTGTCAACTGAGGTAACACACCTTGAGTTTACCTTTCGTCAGAATTGTTGTAGTGCAAGACGAATCAGACGTGGGTTGCGCTATCGCTCAATCGTTCACCTGGTGAGTAATGATAATATCGAGGTAGCATGAGCGTCAATGACCTTGTTTGCCTCACGGATGGAGTACTTCGAGCACGATTGGTCGTATTTTGAGGAAATACTATGTTAAATGTATTTCTGGACTACCATATAAATTCAGGGTTCTTTTAGGTTCCATAAAAGATCATGGTTTCCTAAGGCGGGTGTCTAAGGTGCTCCTTGCAGTTGTAGCGTGTCATATATTGGTCAGACCTTCAAGACTTTGGAGGACACGTGTAATGAACACAACCGTCACACGCGCTTACAACATCCAAGCAATTCCGCCATTGCAAAACATCGTCTTAGCACCGGTATGCCTATGGAATATAACAATACGCAGATTCTGGCATGCACTTGCATCTGTTGGAACAGCGTTATTAAGGAAGCAGTTGAAATTAAATTAACAAGTAACCTTATAGATAGAGATGGCGTCTTTTTTTTTTTTTTTAAATTTTGCTTGCGTCTCTCCCATGCCAGAGAGCAGAGGGAGAGAGTTAATGCTACCTCACCTGTTGGTTATTAATTTCACTATCGATAACTTCTGACGGCGATCATCTTTGTACATATTTTGCGATGGCGCTAGTCTTTACAGTGTGTCTGTGTGTGTTTTAGGCAGTTGTCGAAGTCGTCAACCGGTTGCATTCCCGTAATTTATTTGAACACTGTACATGCCGGAAAAAACTCAGGACCCACAGTCCATTTGTATGGATATATGGAGCCTGCATGTCAGAGCACATTCAGAGAGATGTTAACAATGGAATTCTTATTGTATGACTTGTCCTAGTGAAACAGAAGAGAGAGTCGTTTGTTCAGATAAGAAAAGAACGGTTATGCACCAGTCACTGATTTGATGAGCGAAAATGCACGTTCCTCCATTACTCTGGCGCAGCCAGAGGCATTATCTCACACTTAGCGAGCAGGAGAGGCAAGAAATGTAGATTAAATCATACTTCTATTTGAAGAGCCGTTAGCGAATTTTGTGGTTCTAAGAAAGAAACCTTTCTTTGTGGCCCTAAACAGAGCGCTGGGGTACGAGGGCTGGATAGGGGGGGGGGGGGGGGGGGGGAGGGAAGGTGTACTTTTCTGGCGCTTCCGCGGTAAATGCTTTTAATTCTAGTGGCGCTTTGACAATCGGAGCAAGCGCTCCTCAGAAGGGCTTCATTCTTTCGAGAGAGAACGCCGCGCCGGGCGCACCAATAAAATAAATAACGCTTCTGAACATTAAACGGGGGCTTGAGCATCCCGCTTTTAAAAAGGAGTTTCTCTTCCTCCTCCCCCTTCTGTGTCGTCGCAAAAGTCGACTCGTTCCGAGGGAGATCACACACTCGAGAGCGGCGCGCGTCACCGTAGGCTTTTGTCCGCCGCCGCAGAAAGAAGTTTACCTGGAGGACACTCGTCGCGGGATGAAGCACTCAGCTCTGGCGCCGGTCTCCGATAATTAAGTCCCATTCATTTGGCGGCGCGGCCGACGGAAACGGCATTAAGGCGGCCGCGCCACGGGCCACGTCACAGCGCGGCTCTCATTAGTCAGCTAAGCGCGACGCGTTCTGGGAAGGGAAGGGAAGGCGGAGCGCAGACGCACCGTGCTGCGCTGCCGTCATCACGGGTTATTCTCCAGCGGCAGTCACAATTTACAGCGCGTCGCGTTCCCAGCGTGTTGCTACCACCTCCATTTTACACCCTCCGCTTATGTCTTCACCTTTGAAACTTGAGCGTAGCTTTCGGGAATACGACCTGGTAACGTCCTCAACAATCGCTGATATATCGACAGGTAAACAGCGTGTCATTTTTCGAAGAATAGGTGAAACATGAGATCGCCGTGCATGACAACTTACATTCTTGTTGAGCGTAGCTGTCCCCGCCAGGCATCAGCTGAGAGCGTACGCAGAAAGTCAGCACAAGAAATTGGCCAGGTGTGGGAAGGACTTGCGCTCGTAGGGTTCCTTACAAACTCAGTTACGCATATAGACGGTTCATCCACTACGGGAATCTCGACGTTTTTTGACTCTAACTGATGTTGATAATGGAAAGATTTCGATCCCGATTTTCGAGAATGTTTCAAGTTTGAAGTCAAATAACAAACGACAAAAGAAATATGTTTTTAGTGTGATATAGTTACAAATTAACCATTTTCTGTTTTCTTTTTTCATTACTTGTATTGTGAAACCTTGCTTCCCGCCAAATTTCACGACTCCAGGTCAACGGGAAGTAACCTATAGGGAGTCTGCGACTATCAAAACATGTGACATAAATGGCTGTATCTTTTAATGGCATTAACTTAGAAGTTTCATTTTTGTACAGCGTCGTAGAACTGTAGACATTAGTATGTGAACTTGATACATCTACTCGATCCTGAGAAAAAGGGTTTTTAACAGTCGTACAGACAGAGAGAGAGACGGGCAACTAACTCACCCTATGGGGGTTCTATTTTTACCGAGTTAGGTACGGAATACTAAAAAAATCAAGACCATAGATAACCAACACCAGGCGTAACAGTAGTGAAATATTAATCAGCTACAGGTGAGGAAGGTACGCTTACTCCGTCACTCTGTTGTTTGACCAGCGAGGAGCAGGAGCGGATCCAGGGTTCGGTTCTGGGAAGGGTCACACTTTGTTACTGCTTCCTCTATCATCATCAGCCAATTACAACTTGTCGTCAACCTTCCCTCTCCATCGCCCCCCCCCCCCCCATTTTAATCTGTCACAGACGAGCAACATTTTCATAACGATGATAATAATAATAATAGAAATTGTGAAATATCTAATCTGTCATAATATAAGTCATAATCTGTTTACATCCAAGACATTTCAAATCATCATCATTTGAAAACCATTTTACATACCCTTGGTTATCAGTGTGATTTATTTTCTGGAAGTTAGCTCAAGTATCTGAAAATTGATATCTGAAAGCGTGAGAACTGTCATAGTGAAAATGTACTTTTGGTGGGTCATGACACCCGACCACCACTTTCGATCCATCCACGCCAGACACGGAGAGACTTTTTCTTTTCTTCAACGTTTCATTACCTCCTCTTCTGGAGGAGGGTGGGCTGTTTGAGATCTTACAGGATGTCCTTCGCAGGCGTAGGCTTTTGCCATATTGCACTTACTTTCTGGACATTAAACTGCTTGATGAGTGCAGTATTTAGTTTGGTTATTTGATATATGATAACAAAGCTATAAAGTACGTCACACGTAGCTACGCGGAGGTTGGACTGAAAAGTTATTTAATAGTGGACAAATGTATGAATGTGTGATGACAGCCGCGCGGGATTGGCCGAGCGGTCTTAGGCGTTGCAGTCATGGACTGTGCGGCTGGTCCCGGCGTAGGTTCGAGTCCTCCCTCGGGCATGGGTGTGTGTGTTTGTCCTTAGGTTAATTTAGGTTAAGTAGTGTGTAAGCTTAGGGACTGATGACTTTAGCAGTTAAGTCCCATAAGATTTCACACACATTTTTTGTGCGATGACATATAGTTGAATCGACAGATGCTTAGTCTTATAAACATAGTGTAACAAATAAACGTAACATATAAACAAGAATTTCTATCTGAAGTGCTTCAGATTCCATGCAAAATTTAAGCAATTGAAAGTGCAAGGCAAACTCTCTGTGTTGGTACATTCCATCGGATGACTGGCACCAAGGTAATGTTCTGCTGCCAGAAACGTGCGTGAAGTTTGTCTGTCTATAAGCCACTCTTCCACGGTCCTGATGGCTCACATGCTACAACTGAAGTGGGGCGGTAAACATCCGCTTAACCCAAAGGGATGATCCTTATTTTGTATTTCCGCTGTTGGTTCTTGGTGAGCGTAGCCCTGACCATCGAGGATTTAAGTTGCCATGCCCAGCGATCTCAGGTTTCATTTGTGTCTTTAAACCGACGACGTGTCCACTGGGGACGGAGGAAAGGGTTTCAAATTTCCTGGCTGTACCAGGAATCGAATCCAGTTCCTTCACATGGCAGACTGGCGCGCTGACCTCTCAGATGTGGAAACTGGTCCTATTTTGAAAGTGATCACTACAAATATCTCCAAGAAAACGTATTCAGAAAATATCGTGCTTCTAAAAGACAATTAGCTACACTCCTGGAAATTGAAATAATAACACCGTGAATTCATTGTCCCAGGAAGGGGAAACTTTATTGACACATTCCTGGGGTCAGATACATCACATGATCACACTGACAGAACCACAGGCACATAGACACAGGCAACAGAGCATGCACAATGTCGGCACTAGTACAGTGTATATCCACCTTTCGCAGCAATGCAGGCTGCTATTCTCCCATGGAGACGATCGTAGAGATGCTGGATGTAGTCCTGTGGAACGGCTAGCCATGCCATTTCCACCTGGCGCCTCAGTTGGACCAGCGTTCGTGCTGGACGTGCAGACCGCGTGAGACGACGCTTCATCCAGTCCCAAACATGCTCAATGGGGGACAGATCCGGAGATCTTGCTGGCCAGGGTAGTTGACTTACACCTTCTAGAGCACGTTGGGTGGCACAGGATACATGCGGACGTGCATTGTCCTGTTGGAACAGCAAGTTCCCTTGCCGGTCTAGGAATGGTAGAACGATGGGTTCGATGACGGTTTGGATGTACCGTGCACTATTCAGTGTCCCCTCGACGATCACCAGTGGTGTACGGCCAGTGTAGGAAATCGCTCCCCACACCATGATGCCGGGTGTTGGCTCTGTGTGCCTCGGTCGTATGCAGTCCTGATTGTGGCGCTCACCTGCACGGCGCCAAACACGCATACGACCATCATTGGCACCAAGGCAGAAGCGACTCTCATCGCTGAAGACGACACGTCACCATTCGTCCCTCCATTCACGCCTGTCGCGACACCACTGGAGGCGGGCTGCACGATGTTGGGGCGTGAGCGGAAGACGACCTAACGGTGTGCGGGACCGTAGCCCAGCTTCATGGAGACGGTTGCGAATGGTCCTCGCCTATACCCCAGGAGCAACAGTGTCCCTAATTTGCTGGGAAGTGGCGGTGCGGTCCCCTACGGCACTGCGTAGGATCCTACGGTCTTGGCGTGCATCCGTGCGTCGCTGCGGTCCGGTCCCAGGTCGACGGGCACGTGCACCTTCCGCCGACCACTGGCGACAACATCGTTGTACTGTGGAGACCTCACGCCCCACGTGTTGAGCAATTCGGCGGTACGTCCACCCGGCCTCCCGCATGCCCACTATACGCCCTCGCTCAAAGTCCGTCAACTGCACATACGGTTCACGTCCACGCTGTCGCGGTATGCTACCAGTGTTAAAGACTGCGATGGAGCTCCGTATGCCACGGCAAACTGGCTGACACTGACGGCGGCGGTGCACAAATGCTGCGCAGCTAGCGCCATTCGACGGCCAACACCGCGGTTCCTGGTGTGTCCGCTGTGCCGTGCGTGTGATCATTGCTTGTACAGCCCTCTCGCAGTGTCCGGAGCAAGTATGGTGGGTCTGACACACCGGTGTCAATGTGTTCTTTTTTCCATTTCCAGGAGTGTATTTGTTCTCACGAAATAATAAGTGCTATCAGTAGGGGATCTCACGTTCGAATAAAACAGAAGTAATATCTTGCATTCTACAAGGAAGTGCTGTAGGATTTCTGCTGTGCCAAACCCGAATAAACGATTTAGGAGACAATCTGAGCAGTCCTCTTAGATTGTTGCCGGATGAGCCTGTCGTTCACTATCTAGCAAAATCATCAGAACATCCTAACGAATTCTGAAAATAATTTAGACAAGATATCTGTATGATGAGAAACAGGGGTACTGGTCCAAAAGAACAAAAAGGGTGAGGTCCTCCACTTGTGCACCAAAAAGTATGCATTAAATTTCAATTACACGATAAATCATACAAATTTCAAGGTTGCAGTAAATATGTCTAAATACGTGGGGATAAAAGATATTAGCAACTTAAATTGGAACCATCACAAAGAAAGTGTTTTGGGGAAGGTTAACCAAATACTGCGTTTTATTGGCTGAACAATTATGAGTAACAAAATTAGGAATCAGGTTGCCTATAGTAGGCTTGTCCGTCCTTTTGTGGAGTATTGCTGGGCTGTGTCGGATTGTTCAAAAATGGCTCTGAGCACTATGGGACTCAACTGCTGAATCATCAGTCCCCTAGAACTTAGAACTACTTAAACCTAGCGAACCTAAGGACATCACAAACATCCATGCCCGAGGCAGGATTCGAACCTGCGACCGTAGCGGTCGCGCACTTCCAGGATGTAGCGCCTAGAATAGCTCGGCCACCTACGGTCGGCTTGGATTGTTACGAGATGGGATGAATGGCGGACATCTAAAGAGTTCAAAGCCCGTTTTCTATCGAGGCGAAATAGCTGTGAGTGTGTAGCGGGTAGGGTAGTTGGGATGGCAATCCTTATGAAGGAAAAGCTGTTGTCGTACTGCGAGATCTTTCAGCGAAGTTTAAGTGACTAAATTTGGGAGGATATTTTGTTGATTTCCACGTAGAAGCGGGGGGAATAACCATCGTAATAAATTAAGAGAAATCAGAGCTCACAAGGAATTGCTTGGATGTTCATTTTTCCCTCGTGCTGTCTGAGGGTGGGACGGTCGAGACATAGCCTGAAAGCTATTCAAAGAACCGTGGACCAAGCACACAAGTATGAACAGCAGAGCAGTCATTTAGATCTAGATGTATGATTCAAAGTACTTGGTAAGAACACACAATTTGCTTCATCAGTCTCATTTATTTTGCATTCTATCGCATCTAGGGCAGGTTTCGGCGGATCTGCACACTAAGATGACAAAATTCATAGGATGCCTCCTAATACCGTGTCGAACCTCCTTTTGTCCGGCGTAGTGCAGAAACTCAACGTGGCATGGACTCAATGAGTCGTTGGATGCCCCTGCAGAAATATTGAGCCATGCTGCCTGTATATGCGCCCATGATTACGAAAGTGTTGCCGATTCAAGATTTTCTGTACAAACTGACCTCTCGATTATGTGCCATAAATGTTCGATGGGATTAAAGACGGTCGATATGAGTGGCCAGTTCATTCGCTCCAACTATCCAGAATGTTCTTCAAACCAATCGCGAACAACTGTGGTCCCCTGACATGGCGCATTGTCGTCCATAAAAATTCCATCGATGAATGGCTGAAAATGGTCTCCAATAGCCGAATATAGCTATTTCTAGTCAATGATCGCTTCACTTGGACCAGAAGACCCAATCCTTTTATGTAAACACAGCCCACACCACTGAGGTGTGTCACCACCAGCTTGTACAGTGCCTTGTTGACAACTTGGGTGCATGGCTTCGTGAGATCTGCCCCACACTCCAAACCTACAATCAGCTGTTACCATCAAAAATCGGGATTCATCTGACCAGGTCACGGTTTTCCAGACGTCTAGAGTCCAACTGATACGTTCACGAGCCCAGGACAGGCGCTGCAGGCGAGGTCATGCTATTAGCAAAGGCACTCGAGTCCGTCGTCTGCTGCCATAGTCCATTAACGCCACATTTCACCGCGCTGTCCTAACGGATACGTTCGTCGTGCATTCCACATTGATTTCGGCGGTTATTTCACGCAGTGTTGCTTTCTGTTAGCACTGACTACGCAAACGCCGCTGCTCTCGGTCGTTTAGTGAAGGCCATTGGCCAATTCCTTGTCCGTGGTGAGAGATAAAGCATGAAATTTAGTATTCTTGGCACACTCTTTACACTGTGGATCTCGGAATATTGACTTCCCTACCGTTTTACCAAATGGAATGTCCTATGCGTCTAGCTCCAACTACCATCCTGCGTTCAAAGTCTGTTACTTGCCGTCGTGCGGCCGTAATTGTCCGAAAATTTTCACACGAAGCACCTGAGTATAAATGACTGTCCCGCCAAGGAACTTTTACAGCTTGTGTACGCGATACTACCATCATTTGTATATGTGCTTATCGCTGTCCCACCTATTTATATATTAAACCCTTGCAGCTTTGGCCAGTCTCTGTATTTTGACGGAACGACATAGACATCCCTTGAGATACACAAAGAGATCAGGCGAGTGCAATAAATGTATAAATGGAAGGTACAACTCGGGGGCGAAGCTCATCTGGGGAAGACGTGAGCTGTTTATTTGTGAAGGAGCGTCGGCGGTGGGGTTGTGCCGGAAGCCCTGCTCCCAATCACCTGCTATCCGGCTGGCGGCCCTTATCCCGGCCTAATGGGAAGGGCGATGGGCGTTTGGCTGGTGGCGGGGCGAATCGGCGCGGGCCACCGGCTGCTTCCCGAGATGCGGCTCATATCGCGCCGTCCTCATGCTGCGCACGGCGGTCCATTCCCGCCCCTCGGCACGATCTGACGCTTCACTGCAGCACACCGCGCTTCTGAGTCCGGTTTGGCCGATTTCGCATGGCGGTGGGAACGCTACTGAGAGAAGATCGATGTTTCTGTCAGGGATTGGCAGGTGACCCTTAACATAAACAAATGTAGCGTATTGAGTCTAAATAGAAAGAAAGACTGATTATTCTATGACTAGCTGGAGTACCCGGCTTCGCTCAAGGGAGTTGATATGAAATTGTTTGATTGTCGTTCGTTGGGAACTTAAACTTGCTTCGCGTTCTTCGTCTGTTTCGTTTTTTCGCTGGTCTTTTTGTTTTCTCCATTTTGCTTCACAAATGGTAAGACATCATCCTCTTTTGCGCTTGGGCATTGTCTAAAATATAAATAAAATCTACTTTTTATTAACAAGTACACGAAGTACACTTTACACATTTTATTTTCGATTTATACTCTGCCACTGTGTCACTTTGACTACTCACACTTCACAATTTGTTTTTACTCACTAACTGCACTACTTTTCGGTTCCTCCCTTCGTCACCGATAAGAAACTGACGTTCGAACTCACGACGGGTCTTGCTTTACATACCCCTACCAAAGGATAGCGCCACCAGTGGCCAATTACAGAACATACCAAAAACGCTTCGAATTGTCCACAATGTTCCAGAACATTCCACAACATTTGAGCGTGTTCTGGAATCTTCTCGAATGTTCCAGACTATTGCCGAACATTACACAACATCGTGGATCACTGCGGAACATTCAAAACATTCTGGAATGTTGTGGAATGCTCTCAACTAATCTCTAACGTTCTGGAATGTTCTAGAAATTTCTAGCGGGTGAAACTTTCCAGCCCTTATATCTGCACAACCACGTCCCTCAGGTAAAAACGGAAACCTTCTTCATGGACACGCTCAATGTATATATATTAATGTTTTCACTATTTTCACAAGACCCATTATCTAAGCTACCAATAATTACATTCTTCTTCAAATACTCGCATTAACGCGTGACAACTCTATATCGACATACATACTCCGCAAGCCAGTGTACGGCGCGTGGCGGAGTGTACCCTGTACTTGAACTACTACTACTACTACTATTACTATTACTTGTCATTTACTTTCGTATTCCACTCGCAAATAGAACGACGGAAAAACCACTATGTGCGTCTGGACAAGCCTTAATTTCTCGTACCTTATCTCTTTTGGTCCTTACGCGAAATGTATATTTGTGGCAGTAGAATCATTCTGCAGTCAGCTACAAATGTAGATTCTCTAAATTTTCTCAATAGTCTTTCCTCCAGGGATTCTCATTTGAGTTTCCGAAGCATCTGCGTAACACTTGTGTGTTATTCGAACCTACTGGCAACAAATGTAACAGCCCGCCTCTGAATTGCTTCGATTTCTTCCTTTAATCCGATACTGTGCAGATCTCAGACACTCCATCAGTAGTTAAGAATAGGTCGCACTAGGTCCTGCATGCACGAACCACACTTCCCCAAAATTCTCCCAATAAACAAAAGTCGACCATTTGACTTCCCTACCACAATCCCCACATGCTCGTTCCATTTAATATCGCTTTATGACGTTACGCCCAGATGTTTAAACTTAATGACTGTGTCCAGAAGGGTACTAATTGTACTGTCTCCGAACATTACGGGTTTGTATTTTCCTACTCATCCGCGTTAACTTGCAGTTTTCTGTATTTAGAGCTAGCTGCCATTCATCACACTAACTGGAAATTTTGTCTGAGTCATCTTGCATCCTACTACACTCACTCAGCACATTGTGGTTGAGGTTTCATCTTGTGAAACGAATTATGAACGCCATTTTCCTCACTTAGTCCACCCGTTACGCGCATACTTTGTACCACGTATCTGTGAATAAAACTGAGACAAAAGTCACGTGTGCTGCGACTTGCAAGTAGTTCGTCAATCACTTCGCAACAGCTAAACAAATTAATTGATTGCGTAACGCCCGCATTTCATGGTCGTGCGGTAGCGTTCTCGCTTCCCACGCCCGGGTTCCCGGGTTCGATTCCCGGCGGGGTCAAGGATTTTCTCTGCCTCGTGATGGCTGGGTGTTGTGTGATGTCCTTCGGTTAGTTAGGTTTAAGTAGTTCTAAGTTCTAGGTGACTGATGACCATAGATGTTAAGTCCCATAGTGCTCAGAGCCATTTGAACCATTTTTTTGATTGCGTAACACTACAGTAACTTTGTAATTGCTACTACACTGCTGTAGAGCTTACGCAGCACTGTTATCATTGTTAGTGGCAGTGGCCAGACACAAGCAGTAGTAATCTGAAATATTGCTTTTTCTGTCAGTTAAGAAGTAAGGAGTCCAGCAATAACTGGTTTGCAAGCACTTATGACGGTGTATACATTTTAACTTGGTTGATTTTCAATGCTGTTTCAGGGTATGGTTGAAACAGGTATCGCTAAGGAGAGGAGTGCTACAGAGGAAAGATGTTTAGTAACAAGTATCTACGATCACTGACGGCAGTTAGCTTTCTTTTCTGAGGATGAGGTATAGGTAGCGCTCACAATGCACTGAAAACTGTTCCATAATTATACTAAGGAAAGGTTTTCAGAAATAAGCAGTACCAATTGTCTGAGTTAGACATTAATTCGTGTTTGTGTGAAACACCTACAAAAACTAAATATCGTTTACTTTTCGTCATTTTAAAATTAAAACTGTTCAAATAAAGTTGTTTTTCATTCTAAAGTTTAGTTAGGAATTAATGTCGAAGTGGAGGAAGGATACTAGCTAGTATCTCAGGGGTAATGGTCCCAGAAAGGCTGAAAAGTACTGATCTAGGAGTATGCTTGTCGACTGATTTAAATTGGAATGATCACCGATCACCGGTAAGGCAGAGGCCAGAGTCACACTCACTGTAGCCCACCCGCAAAGATGATACCTTACAAAACACTTGTTCGGCAAATATCTGAATATCGATCGTCAGTTTGGGATCCATACCAACTAGGATTGGGAGAGGAAACATAGAACATCGAAAGAAAAGCTGCGCGTCTCATTACAGATCCATTTAGTAACCAAGGAAATGCCATAGAGATGCTTGGCTAACTCTAGTGGTAGATGCTGCAATAGAGACGTTATGCAGTACGGTCAGGTGTACTGCTAAAATTCCGAGAGTATACGTTCCAACAAGAGTCAAGAAATATGTCTCATTTCCTATGCGTATCTCGCGGAAAGACCACGAAGGTAAAATTATAGAGAGTTAAGCTCTAATTACATATTGTATGCATTGAAAACGTAAATTCTTTGTCATCAATATTTGTAAAACATTATTAATAATGATTGTTTAAATTAAAATTAACTTTACAAATTTATTAACCATCTTCTATAAAGTACCAGTCTTCTACAAAGTACCAACAAGTAAGAACTTATGTTTGCAATGAAAACTGGAATGTTGTGTGGCGTATGTAATTACAGTCAAGAAGACGTGCATTTTTCATAAAAAAATGATGATTAGATATGTGTCAATTATCATGCATTTGACGAAGTTTACATTTGGGTCATGTAGGTACTCAAATTTAAGGAAAGGAGTAAAATGAAAAAAATCACCTTAGAGGGACTGGAACCGGCGATCGATTGATTATCCGACACCCATCCTCCAACTCTACCGAATCAGCAACAAAGCCCTTCGTGGAAATCGTCTGAATTTTAGTTGATTTTATCGAGAATTTATGAGCGTTACATTGAATTGTTTTGGGACAGTGATATTTTGAGTTCTGAACTTGACGCACCATAAATATACAAGCTTAAAAAAAAATGCGACTACTGGTTAGTCTCCTCGTTGGTGCTAGCCGTGCGACTCCGGGGTGGGTCGCTAGTGAATAGATAAAGGCAAATAGATGGCAGACAAGTAGGGGAACAGGAGGGCGCGGGGAGAGAGGGGGTGGAGGAACGTTAAAACTGCTGACTGAAGAAGAAGGGAAGACGAGAGAAGTGACTAATATTTACGGACAGGAAGATTAGAATGACAAGTAGCTTTACAGGCTGAATAAACCATTGGAACGAAATCACTCTTATGCAAACGATCGTTAATGACGAAACTGACGCATTTGTATGTCACCGCACCGTCAGCTTTGACGGAAACGGTTGTGGGACAGAGCTCAGGTATCGGAATTAATGAGCCTCTGGAGCACGTCCGTCGTACATTCTAGTTCAGTTGCCGCCTCTCTCGAGGCATTTCCACCTGCGCAGGCCACATCGGATCCGGACAGGTAAGCGGCTAGTCCTCGACTGGCCTTCCACAGCTCTGACTTCCGTATTCCAGTTCCCCACCCCACGCTATCTTACGCCCGGCTTCGCTTGTTGTATCGCCGCAGCGATTAACACGGAACACCTCTGCCACCGTCGAGGGGGAACAGCACCTGCGGCAAGCCGACGACCGTTCACGCCGTGTACCCAAGCCACAGCGCTTTCTGACCGCGATGCGGGATGCTGACTCATAAGGGGAGAGCGCCTACTGTTCATCACCGGTTGCGTCCAATTTTATGGTGTATGCAGCGCATGGCCATTAACGAAAGTGAGGGAAGCGGGAGCTCCAGATCGCCAAGCGTTCAGAAAAAAACAGCATTTATGGCGCGAAACGTGTGAAGTATGAGCCTAGCGTCGACTCCATGCAGCATTGGGCGCAACGGAAGCAGTACAGAACGATAATCCGAGGGTCGTGGGGTCGAGTCGCTATGCGCAATCATCATCATTATTATTATTTAAAATTTTTGCGCTACTTACACTACAAACAAACCGAAATAATTCTGAATATATTGTATTTACTAATGTTTTCACATAAAGCATGAAAATGGAAGAGAAAAAATTTTGATGCGCAAATAAATTTCCAGGAAGTGATTGTAACGCGTACATGAAAACTTTATCTATAAAATTAGATACTTTTGTTACTTTACAGTTGATGATTTATACGTATTTGAGCGATGTTCGCCGAGGACGTGCAACAGGGTGGACAGCGGATATATTGTGTCAAGATGACTTCACTGTCCAGCTGCAGACGCGAGAAAAATGTTATCATTATTACGCCGGGAAAGCTTACGTGTAGTCACAAGGGAAGCAATCATTTTCTCGGCATCATGCACACTTGATAAACGCCTAATTTGTGCACTTAGATGGTTGTTTTGAAGTTTCTGTACAAAAACAATATTGTCACTGTTTTCTCACATTATTACCGGAAAATTCACGTTAACCGGTCGAGAGGTAGCAAGCGAATAAGCTCCGTAGCCGTAGCGTTGTGCACAGCGGCCTATGGGCCGATTTCAGTTGTATCGGGAACCTATTCGCGTGCAGCTGCCGAAGGCTGTTCGAAGGTGAAAATGAAACTAGTGGAACGCGAAGTCCTGTATGCAAGAACTACAATCCCTTTTTGGAAATTTAATTGCAAACTCAAATTTTCCTTCGCCTTTCATTGGCATGTATTTTATGAAAATATTAATAAATGCATTATGTTCAGCATTATTTCGGTTTATCTGTAGTGCAAGTAATATATTAATTGGAAATAAAAAAGTTAAAGAAGTTTCGGGATACGGAATCGACCCCACAACAATTAGATTACCGTTCTGTACGTTCTGTACACCTTCCGTTGTGGCAACCAAAAGCGTGGAATCTACGCTAATACAAATGGCTCAAAACTCATCTGACCCGACCCTAAAAGTGTTGTTTTTCCCAAATGCTTTGCCATCTGGATCTGTCACTTTTGTCACTTTCAGTTCTGGCCAACCCCTGCATATACCATTCATTTGGGAGACATCGGTGACGCCGCGTAGGTTCTGTTCCTTGTCACTGAACACGGGTTCGTATGACACTGTAATATTTCTAGACTGCAACTGATGAGACCTTAACAACAAATTAGAGCACATACTGTGATATCTGGTACTTTTCTGCTGTTAATTCCTGTTGTGCTGCAGTCTGTAACGTTTGCTGTTTCAGCGACGGAAATTAACCACATTTGCCAAGTAGTTAAAGGCTAATCTCACTGTAGCATAATGGTGCAGGTGAAAGAAAGGTAGAAAATATTTCGTTGTTTGTGAAGAAACTGTGAAGTTCTAGTTAAGGCAGTATTAGCGAGCACCTTCGTTTCAGATACTGTTTCACTCCCATTCCACAACGAACATGACGACAATATCGTCTTACGGATGTTTCGCGTTTTGATACATTAGAGAGATCAGAACGATGATCTTTGTAACTCCATTTACAACGGTATAGCCACAGGATGTTCGTGTTTTTTTGGTTTTGAGGAAAAACAACAGTGCGATTGTTAGCGCCTCACGTCAGCCGAATATGATTAAAATGTCTCTAAGACTCCAAAGTGGTAAAAATTATATAAGTTTTCAAAATACTGTGTCAGACTTACATTCACCCATGCAAATACAGAGAAGTTACAACTGTTAATTACACCCATATAAAAATACATTCCTTTGAACATGGCTCTGCAGCTACCACGAGTCGTTCGAAGTTTCCACAATAAAATTCAGTCGTCATATGCGCAATACCGGAATTACAGATCACAGTTGTTGAGAATATAACAGCTATGAATGAAATCATCAATTGTTTACTCCATTTGGTACTGCCTGCAGCTTTCATTTTTTTTATTCGTTATACCATTGCGCAGTTTTGGTCTTAAACCATTTTGAAGTACCCTCGTAAATGGATGCAGTATGAATTCAGTGCATAAACAGTGGGTTAAAAGTTCAACAGAGGAAAAAATGAGATGATAAACTGTGGTAGGATTAATAAAAACTTACTGTACAAAAATTCAGCGGTGGCATATTATGTCATAGTATTCTCTGAACATGTTATATTTGAACCTTGTCAACTATCATTGAGCTTGTGAATGCAGGGATCGTAGAAGTCATAAAACCAGTGTTACAAGCGTCCTGACGCGTCGCATATTAACGGTGCTTGTGAGTCTGGTTTTATGACTTCTACAGTCCCAGCACTCACAATCACAGTTCAAATATAACATGTACAGATACTACTACGCCATAATGTGCCATCGTAGATTTTTTTTTACGGTAAATTTTTATTAATCCTAGTACATTTTGTGTTCTGATTATTAACACGTTTAGCTTGTATCCGATTGTTAATGCACTGAATTCATGTTGCTTCCTCGTATCTTCAAGCTTGAAAATGGTCTAAGGCCGAAATTAGGTAATAGTGTTACGAATAAAGAAAGACAATGACAGCTACAGGCGGTATCAAATCATTTAAATAAAAATATATTGATTAAATAGTGATAGATATACAAAATGAAGACTAGATTCGCAATGCAAGGACACTTGGCTGGATAATCAGTTACCAAAGTTGAGGCAGATAACCTGATAACATATCCGAAACTCTTCTGTAACAATTTAGAGGGCAGGTTAAAAAACTCGAAAATGCTTAAGAGTCCTAGTACTCTCACGTTTGTCTGCTAAAATAGTGAAACCAATGGTGAGCTGCCACCCTTCTTCTTGGTAACACTAACTCACTAGTTAATAAATAACGACTTTAGCTCTTTTTGAAGTGAACAACGTGCAGGGACATCAATCCAGCGGTCAAGTGTAGTAAAAAACCTGATCCATCTAAAAAAGACGATCCGAAAAATGTACCTTTTTAAGATTCATAAATGTAAACTGTATCACTTTTACAACCATTAATTTTCGAATAAGTGTTAATTATACAGTGTGGAAAGATTCAGCTGTCTAAGCACCCCACACTTGAGTTCATCATAATTCGACTGCGATGTGGAATCTACTTAATAACTGAAGTGTTACCACGGATCACGTTACGCAGTAAACAGTTCAAGTCTAGACATAAATAAGTCCTTCCCTACTCAATTAAAGCAAGCAGACTGACAATTATAAAATTTAAATGGTGAAAATGTCGTTCAATCGATGTCACTGAAACAAATAATATTTGTCGGAGATGTCATTCTCAGTTGACAGTGAATGAAAAAGCCACACAATACGCAGGATAAGAAAATGGTTGCAGAAGGTGGTTAGCCGAATGCTGTTGTGATAGACGAGGTTATTGCGCCATGATGTCCGAATGAGGCATCGAACTACATAGTTCAAAGCGCTATATTCGGATGAAGGACGTGTACATTTCAAAATCTAGACACTAATGCCATCTGTTATTACCTACAGATTGTTTGCAGGTATAATGTTTTCAGGGGAAAGAAAGCTTCTCGTTAGAAGTCTTGATCGATTGCTGAGCTGTAAGCGACCTTCTACTAGAACTGCTGCTTACTGCCGAACAATCTCGGAAAGACATTCCTGCTCCAGTTGTCGTGAAAGCTGTGTGGGTTGAGCGAGCAGCGAGAGAACAGCTGACCGGAAACGGGCGGAGTTTCCTCCCAATTTGCAATGACTTCCGGTTGACAGAACACGAGCGCGGCTGGTTGCAGGGCGCTCGGGATCCTGGATTTACCAAACAGCTCCACTGGCCGTTGCAGATGGCCCCAGTTTGGTTACCCGGGCACCCGCTTAAGAAAGGGTACGAATTCGTGGCTGTAATAGGGGCAGCTGTAAAAGTCTGTAGGAATGTAATACGTGTTAATAAGTTGAAACGTATAGTCCATTGTCTATGTGTAATTCAAGTGTACTCTGCTACGCAATTCTGTATTTCTAGACTTCCAGAAGACTTTTGACACTTTACCACACAAGTGGCTTGTAATAAAATTGCGTGCTTATGGAATATCGTCTCAGTTTGTGACTGTATTCGTGATTTCTTGTCAGAGAGGTCACAGTTTGTAATAATTGACGGAAAGTCATCGAGAAGAGATATCTGCATGGAGCGAAAATTGATATCTAACCCTAAATAATGAAAAGTGTGAGGTTATCCACATGACTGCTAAAAGGAATCCGTTAAACTTCGGTTACACGATAAATCAGTCAAATCCAAAGGCCGTAAATTCAACTAAATGCCTAGCAATTACAATTATGAACAACTTAAACTGGAAAGAACACACAGAATATGCTGTGGGGAAGGCATACCAACGACTGCGTTTTATTGGCAGAACACACAGAAACTGTAACAGATCTACTAAAGAGACTGACTACACTACGTTTTTCGTCCTCTTTTGGAGTTCTGCTGCGCGGTCTGGGATCCCTACTATAGGATTTACACAGTACATCGAGGAAGATCAAAGAAAATCAGCACGTTTCGGTTTATCGCGAAACAGGGAGAGAGTGTCACTAACTTGCTACAGGGTCTGGGGTGGACATCATTGAAACAAAGGCGTTCTTCGTTGCGGCGGAATCTTCTCACGAAATTTCAATTACCAACTTTCTCTTCCGAATGCAAAAATATTTTGTTGACGCTGACCTGCATAGGGAGGAACGATCATCATACTAAAATTAGGGACATCAGAGCTCGCATGGAAAGATATAGGTGTTCGTTTTTCCCGCGTGCTGCTCGCGATTGGAATTGTAGAGAGTTATTGTGAAGGTGGTTCGATGAACCCCCTGGCAGGCACTTAGGTGTGATCTGGATAGTATCCATGTAGATATAGAGGTAGATTTTCATGTAAAATCAAGTAGGGAAGTTGATGAGTTGTATGAGACCATGGACCTACGTAGGAGACATCTGACGCCTGTCATGTCTCCAAGTTAATGGAAAACAACGGTTACTGGAAACAGAGTAAATGGCGTGACAATACAAAGACGGAAGAGAATAACCAACAGTACGGTCTTCTGACTTGGAAGTTGCGGTGTTGGTTGGTGTTGAAATCATCAAACGACACTCGATCAGTGGCCCTCGGAATGGGTACTCTGTGGAAAGTTGTACGGGACCAGCTACGTTAACGCTGTTTTTAATTGAAAGGGCAAACTCCTAGGCTTCATGAATTCGGATCTAGCGTCGTGTTGAGCCATTGGGTGATGCATATCTGTAGTCGCTGCTCCCTTTCGCCCGCAGCTCGTGGTCGTGCGGTAGCGTTCTCGCTTCCCACGCCCGGGTTCCCGGGTTCGATTCCCGGCGGGGTCAGGGATTCAAATATTTAAAGAAAAAAAAAGAAAAGAAACGCAAAAATGACAAAAAAAAAGAAACGCACCCTAGAATGACCACAACAGTGGTGGCTGGGTGTTGTGTGATGTCCTTAGGATGGTTAGGTTTAAGTAGTTCTAAGTTCTAGGGGACTGATGACCATAGATGTTAAGTCCCATAGTGCTCAGAGCCATTTGAACCATTTTGCTCCCTTTCCTGCTTGCGTATGTTTCTGGGATGAAGCCTATTTCACGAGAGATGGAATGCTCAATAAGCACAATGGTCATGTATGTGTTGTTGAATAGCCCCACACTGTCGTTATGAAGAGCCCTAAACACAGATTTGCTGTCAACGTTTCACGTGGACGGGTTTGTGTACGAGGCATTCTCGCTGCTCATGGCACTATTCCAACTTCACCAGATTCGTCGGAACGGGTATTTTGTGCGACTATACCATTTCAGATTAAAAACCGGGTACGCCACTTTGTCATATGTTGTGAAAGTAACAACAGGTAGAAGTTGGGTAGTAGGTCCATCTACAAGCTACCTGGATTTTCATCATCGTTAGTAGAGCAACGGCTTTTTCTTTCACTCGTAATTTTCGAGTGAGCCGTTCACGGTCCATAGTTTCGTACCTCTCATCTTGCAAGACTGTATCATCACAGCAACGTCCTGTGTAATCAGCGTCGCACATAAGGTGTCAGAAGAAAATGCGGCGTACTTACTAGAACAGAGAAAACTCAGTTCGGAGAATGATACTGTATTCTTCTAGATGAGTACTGCAGTATGACTGAATTTACAGGTAATATGGTCGCTCATGTCCATAACCTATACTATAAAGCCAGAGAGTTACGAGTCACAACACGGCATACCGGTACAGGCGCCGGAGTATTTCGCCATCTATGCCGAATTTATCTCGCTGTGTGTGTGTGTGTGTGTGTGTGTGTGTGTGTGTGTGTGTGTGTGTGTGTGTGTGTGTGTGCGTTATTTGAATTTAAAATCCGATGACAAACATACGCTGACACAATCAACAACCGACGCTTCATATACTGAATACCGTGTGACGAAATTATACGAACATAAAGAACACATATTTGTATCAAAACCAATTAGTCCCTAAAGTGTCATTTAGTTGCATATTCCAGCCTTGGATTATTAAATTCTGCAATATGTGCAGGGCAAACTGGATAAAACTCCCCCGCGTATGATTTTCCGTATTAAATGGGGCATCGGTAATCAAATGACGGCCGAACGTAATGGCGCATTCATTCTTCGGAAAGACTGGCCTGTAATTTTGTGACTATAAGTTCGTTCGCTACAAATTCAGACTCTCGAACTACTATTCAAAGATTTAATAACAAAATAGCTCGATACACCTTGAACTGGAAGTTGGTAGACGGTGTTACTTTTATCGATAGCGGATGCCACTGGTAGTCATAAGTCTGTGCTCCGAATTCCAACAATGATTATCCATACTCTTTGGACGTTTCTTTCCGGTGATACTGTGTGAATTCGCTTCTTTCCAGGTGTATTTTGGTTAAAGGCTCAGTGACACTGCTGATACCAGGCGTTTATTAACTGCTTTTCATTTTCTGAGCATTTCACATTTTGAGAAGTTTCTCATTTTCATGAGGTTAATGCATACACTATGTGTGTCTAGCATCATATAAATTTTAGTTTCTTTTTCACGCTTCACTTTTATTCCTAGGATCTGCCTTACTTCTCGGAAATACAATTTTTATGTGAGTCTTCCATGATGGTTCTAGATTAAACAGTAATGGATGTATTTTACAATGCGTTAACTTTCTCTGTGCGTGTCGATCTTTCCTGCGAAATTGTGGACATAATTTTTGTAAATTGACATGTGTTTATGTCAGTTATGTTGGTGGATCTTCATGTTTGCCCAGAATATTTTAGTTAGTTGAATACTACTAAATTCAGTTATTTGTTCTGTAAGCACAAGCATTAGACTAAACTTTGAAGTATTCTACCCATAAAATATTCGTAAAAATGTCTGCTAGAAAACCAGATATAAGAAAATTACGAGCTAATCGTTGGAAAGGAAAACTTGCGTGATGTTTTGAAAACTAGCAATGCTCTAGTATCTGTACCACTCAGCTACTCACTGTGCTCACAGCGATATAGAGATGAGAATGCAGTTTTTGCCCTTTGGTAGCCAATCGTCTCTCGTTTTAGAGGAACAAAGAGAGCAAGGAGGTGCCGGTGCGCTAAAACCCGGTGCCTGTCGTTTCGGCCTCAACCATCACTTCGTAATACATGTTTCCCATCTCCGTCTCGCCGGCTCGACCCTAAACTAGCGACACCGCGATTTCGAGGTCGATTTTCACAGCCATTTGCGTCGGCAGTTTATGCAACGCAGGGTAAAACTGCTCTCTGGCAGATTACTCACGCCGCTCTCGGCTAAATTTAATGGACTACGATTCTACTGTCGCCGCGGGAAGGGCGTCGGTAAGGGCGATATTTGCCCCGAGGAGCAGAGTTATATGGAGCTCACAGGTCGGAGGGGTACTTTGGCGCCGATATTTACTGCCGTCACGATTACTGCGGATCTCGTTCCTACCTCTGACACGACGCCTTTGGAAGACAAACTGGCAAAAAATATCAGGCGCTGCGGTCTCACTAAATCACCTTAAAGTATAACATGAATTTGCGAAATACAGCCAGTCTTTACTCTGTAACAGTTATGGATTATGGAGCAGGTTTATTTCTTTTTCTTTAGGTAAACCAAGTGTTGGATTTGTAGACAAATCTTTGCTGTCTTGGAAAGATTTGACCTAAGGTGATGTAACTGTGCAGGAGTGGATTTACAAACCAGATCTTCTGCCTGTCGTGGGCAAGCAACCATCAACAGTGCAATACTGAACATGTGAACAGTATTCAGATTTGTGTCACGGTAGTGATGTAATTTAATTCTCTGCTCCTTAACGAGCGTGTAGCTTGTAACGGTTCATTATTTTTCCTGTTGAAGTACTGATCAGAGTTTCAGGGAATCTAGAGATTACATAGTTTATAACAAAATATATCACCAACACACGTGTATAAGTAACTACCTGTGTGCTACGCAGTAAAGGAATCGTTCTCTCGAAGCAATAAGTTACAGTCGCATCGTAGTTACCAGAAAGAGAACGTTCATTAGGCCAGGATAAATTAAAAAATGCTTAGCAAAGTATCTTATCTCGTTAGATTAGTGTTAAAATGTAAGAAAAATGCAGAAAGTACAATATCTTTAATTTGAAATTCGACTCTATCATAAACGAGTGATGAATTTCTAATGACATTTGTAACATACAACACTATTTTCTTCACTGAGATAAAGTTCTTGCATAAAGTAAAACAAAAAAGTTTAAGTAATTACATTACAGGGAACGTCACGAGAATTTGAGTTCAAAGTCACTCTTTATACTTCATTGCAGATTACACTTCACTTTGATGAATGTTCTTAGAATAGTCGTTTCATACTGCAGAGAAGAAAATGTTTTGTCTAGGGAGGAAGGAGAGGGTGTGTGTGTGTGTGTGTGTGTGTGTGTGTGTGTGTGTGTGTGTGTGAGAGAGAGAGAGAGAGAGAGAGAGAGAACAATATAACAATTTAACTTCATCTACATCTATAATCTGCAAGTCACTTTACGGTGTATGGCAGGGATATTTCCGGCAGTAATGCTATCTCACCTCTTCGCCTCTGCATCCCTTTCCCTTTTCTATCGCGAACGGTGAGAGGGAAAAATAATTGTCGGCAATGACTCGCGTGTGCTCATCAAAGGGGAATAGAACCAGAGGCTACAGTTTACCACGGATGCTATCTCAAAGACAGTATTCGCACAATTCAAGAGACAAATGGCCACTACGCACAGATGGTATATACGAGCAACAGAGAGGGTATACATTTGCAACTACTTTTCAGTGTCACTAGAATGTTGCTATAAACCGAATTCAAAACTAGCAAGCTCCATTTTTTGCTATTTACAGAGTCATGGAGCAAGTCACAGTAACAGAGTAGATTGACAAGCAGTGCTTTATGACAGTTCTCACAGGAGCAGAAGTTACAAGGAAAAGGATTTAATAAAAGAAAATTAACATGATGCATATGTCTCGCTTCAGAGATTATCAGCCAAAGTGCTCAACATCAGGAAGTGTCCCGAATCCATCTAAAGACACTCTACTTCTTTGAAGTAAACTCGATGCATAGGACACAATTATTACTTAAATAAAAGTAGGCCTATTTGAAGATTCTAGAAAAAGTATATATTTAGAACTTCTTTTAACTGCCTGTAGTTTTTAATCCGCTGTAAAGCGCCAATAAACACAAGAAACATGCAGAGAGATATGGAGAGGAGGGCGGAGTCCAATAGTGGGTCGAGACATTGGTAATACCTCTGCAGGAAAGGTGGAATCGCGTCGCATTAAGGTACACATTCTGGCCTCTCTTCGCCAAGGCACTAAATTTACGGGCGCTGCTCGGCAACGAACCTGTGAAACCAGCCAAGCTAAAGCGGGCGACAACAAAACGACAGCGGGTAAAAGGACAGAAAGGTGGGAGAAAGGGCCAAGCAATTTCACTTGCAAATGAAGAGTGAAAGAGAGCGGAGCCGTGCTACGAGCGGCGAATGGAATACTGGCGAAGGGGGACTATGTCGCCGGCTCCGGTACGCCTTAGATGGCCATTAATTGGCACCATGTTGGAATCAGGCGGTCTTGTACTGGGGCCTTACAAGCGCTCACTCTGTCCGCAACAGCATCTAGCGGGCAACTCATTTCCACGAGCAGGTAATTCGCATGTAGGGTATCGGAAAATTCTGAACGTAAAACTCTTGTTGCCCAATGAGCGACTGAAGAACACTCTCATTCTCCGGCGGTAAGATTAAATTTTCTCGTTCTGGGAAGACAGAAGAAGCGATCTGTTCACTTGCTAAAAACATTCTAAAGCCAAGAGCACATAAATATTTATTTATTTAAAACAACCGACTTCGACAGACTTTGCTGTCATCTTCAGTTATTTTTGTTATGAAAAGAATTCATTTTAAATTGGTCTCACTCCAAGTTGTCATGTGGATAGAAAAATAGCACATTATAAAAGATCTGTCAT
Source organism: Schistocerca serialis cubense (assembly GCF_023864345.2). Lineage (NCBI taxonomy): Eukaryota > Metazoa > Arthropoda > Insecta > Orthoptera > Acrididae > Schistocerca > Schistocerca serialis. Next base: position 580,020,973 of record NC_064643.1, read on the forward strand.
AACTAGAAAACAAACCTTTTACAATGTGCTGTTTTTACCCTCATGACAACTTGGCGTGTGGTCCGGTTTAAAATGAACACGATTCATAACAAAAAGATTTTTCAAGATCTGAAGATGACAGCGAAGTCTGTAGAAACCGGTTGTTTTAAATAAAGAAATATTTATGCGACCTTGGCTTCAGGATGTTTTTAGCTCCAACGGTATGTCACCTCCTGGCAAGCGGCGAATGCATACTCATGTACTAATTTACCTTCAGCTCCATGTTGGCAGCAAGATGACGATCTGATGAAGGTTAATGACCAAACCCGGTTAGTAGTGAATAAAATTAACAACTGCCACTCTAGACTTTTCATTACCTAGTATGATAAACAGTATGTGACACAACAACTCTAGCCTACAGAGCGAGGTGGCGCATTACTTAGCACATTGGACTCACATTCGTGAGGACGGCGATTCAAATCCGCGTTCGGCCATCCTGATTTAGGTTTTCCGTGATTTCCCTAAATCGCTTCAGGCAAATGCCGGGATGGTTCCTTTCAAAGGGTACGGTCTACTTACTTCCTCGTCCGTCAATAATCCCATGGGAACGACGATCTCTCTGTTTGGTCCTCTTCCTCCAACCAACCAACAAAAGCCAGCCTCAGTACGTGTCGAGACGCATACATGAACGCTTGCGCGAGGAGAAACAACAAAGAAAGAGGCCCAGGTTAATCAAATTCAGATTTATAGTCCTCCAGAATACTGTTCTCCTCGTTACAATTGAAGGGATCGGCAGAAGAAACTACTACCCCTCAATTTAGTAACGACTGGTCTGGCACACAATTATTGTGTTTTCGGATGTACCTCAATCTGATACAGACAGATTCTTATAAGCCACCAGAAAACACTATATACTATAAAAATTTCTTTGTTTTATTGTGTTTATGTTCTAGTAGTCAAATTTAAGTAAACTTCTGACTTGCTTTACCTCTAAATACGTTTTTGTGGATTAGCACTTCGTTTTGTCAAACCCTTCCGTTAACATTCTGATGTATTTCATTTTTTAAAAACAAATTTTTATTTTCATTCATGTTAAACTTTAGATGAAGTTTTCCCCATCAAATAAAAAGCCGGACAATAAAAAGACAGCCATACCGCGATTCCTTACATTGTACTGAAGAGAGGCTCATTAAAACAGAAAACTTTCTCCTTTGCATTGGTTGACACCAAGCCAGTTTGGAAAACATCAGATATGCTAAGGCATTATTGGCATTCTGTGTCTTATGAGCATGTAAAGTATTGTCTTTCTCAGCAGTTGGCGATAGACCTGTGTTTTGAGGTCGGAATGTTGCTGGGAACCAGTCATTCCGAGGTTATAAAACTACAGGTCTCAGCCTAATTCTGATTGTTCAGACATAAGCGGTTGCCCTCCCGAAAGGTATCGACAGATACTGCAATAAACTCTGGGTACTTTCTGCGTACCATCTTGTTACAGTCTTTGATGTTCATCACCTAGGGCAGAGACGGGTGTGACGCCTGCGGTAAAACACCATTGTTTTAACGAGGCGCGAGTAGCTGTTTCAGATACGAGCATTGTAGGTGTGGAGCAGCCGCCATTTTTCGGCGCTACTGCATAAATATTTACACGGTCACTGTTGTAAGACGTAAGACTGTGTGGTCATGCTGACGCTGTACGCCTCCGCTCACGACACACACCACTGGTGAGGGATGTCTTCCTCTAGAGGAATCACCGTACGTTACCACGCCTTCTGCGCGGCGTGATCTGAGCTGCAGAGCCGTGTGCAGACAATATACATGCTTTCCCGTTAGCTGTCGGTGTTTTGCTTTGTCTGCAGTGAATGCCTGGCTTGAACTGTACTTTTGTGAAGGCTGATTTCGGCAGTGTGAAGGGTCTTTGTTTTAATATATAAACAATCTAATGAAAATCTTTTTTATTATGTGTTGCTATCCCTGTCCATCTACTCAGTTTCGTAATTAATCAGTTTACAATCCCTTTGCAAGTAGGGACGAGTTAGATTGCCTCATGCGGTCGAGACTGAGAGCGGAAGTCATAATTTATTTTACCGCAGATGGAGCACAATGTGGAGGCCATTCCTTCCCTTTACACAAATGGAATGATTTTCTATCCAGCACTGTTACACACAATCACCCGTTCCACTGACGGTACACTACATGATTAGAAGTATCCGCACACCCCTATGTAATGCAGAATTCGCCGTTAGATGTCACGTGAGGCGGACCAGACATCATAAAAGGAGGACGAGGGTGTTGTGTTTTCAGTAGGCAACCAGTAGCTGCAGAATGGGTCGGTCAGGAAAGCTCAGTGACTTTAAACGTCATGGATGTCACCTGAATAACAGAATCATCAGAGACATTTCAATACTTCTAAAGCTGTCCAAGTCGACTGTTGATGATGTAACTGTGAAGTGGAAACGTGAAGCAACAGCCACAACAAATCCAATAACACTCACACCTCATGTACTGATGGACAAAGACCGTGGAGCATTGCGTAGGGTGCTTGTGAACAATATCGCACGACATCTGAGGAATGCGTCACTCGTAACTATTAAAATGCTACTAGCAGTCGAGCTAACACAATGACTCTGTGTAAGGAGCTAAAATGAATGGACTACAGTGGTCGAGCATTTCTGTACTCAACGCTTGAGGTAGCGTAAAGGGCGACTCCACAGGACAGAGGAAGACTGGAGACAAGTGATTTGGAGTGATGAATCACACTGTACCATGTTGTAATCTGATTGAGTAGTTTTGGTTTGGCGAATGTTCCCGTCATATGTAGTGCCAACAGTGAAGTACTGAGGTGGTGGTGTTACGGTGTGGCGATATAGACCCTGCTTGAGCCGTAGAAAATGCTAACTGCGGAAGGATATGAACCCATTTTACTGCATTGTGTGATGCTTACAATAGAGGAATAGTTTGGAGATGATGATTGTTTGTATCGGCATGCATCCTGTCACAGAGCAGCATCTGTGAGACGATAGCTTGTGCAGAATAACATTCCAGAAATGGAATGATGTGCCTAGGGTTCCGACCTGAACGACGTTCTCGGCTCTGGAGGAAGGATGGTCTGTTGTTCCTCCACAGACGTTCAGACACCTCACTTAAAGTGTCTCCAGCGGAATTCGAACCGTTATAATGTTAATGGTGGACACACCCCACGTTAATGTCCACTAAAAACTGTTCGGGTGCTTTTGATCGGATAGCGTATGTCAAATTTATAGGGAAAGTCCTAAAGGTGCCCTCTGCAAAGCAATTCGCAGTGGTTTCCCGAGTAAGTCCATTTGTTTCAATCAAAGATGGTGCCTCACTTTGGACTTGTTGAACGAATGTGGAGGGCGGCGACAGAGCGGGTGGCTCGGTTGGCGCCAGCGGGTGTCAGAAGCGGCCGCGCCGGTCGCTGGACCGTAGAGCGCCTCGCCGGCGGGCGTCACGTGACGCAGCCCTTGACCTGGCGTATTAATACTTGAGCAGGCGCCAGAGGCTGCGGCGGCTAATGACCGCCCTTTGTGCGGCCGCCGGTCGCTAACGACTGCGACGTCGCGGCCGGCACTCTCTGACGTCACTCGTGTCAGGCCAGAGTCCCCCCGTCGCTGCAGCCGCGGTCCCAGGGGCGTCCTAGTTTGGTGGAACTCCAATCAAATCCTAGTGCCGGGGTCAAAGTTTGGTGCTGAAAACACTGAAGGATCATCATACGAAGTAAGGGGATCTGCACATCACTGTCTGTAATTTTTGCTCGTATTCTTAAATATAACAGCACAAAAATGTAAAAGATATTGAAAAAAAAACTTTTACCATTTAATTAATATGTGACAAAGCATAAACACTGTGGGATTCATAATTTAATGAAAATTGATTTTTGTCTTACATACGGAACTTACATAAATAAAAATCAATAGCTGCATGTATGAATCACCATCAATTGGTTGATTTTTTTTGTTGCGTTCGTGATTGTGGATGGTAATGGTATTTTTGGTGTGAAAAAGAAAGAAAAAAAAATTGCATTCAGTTTGACATTTCTGCTGTTACATATTTTATAAGAAGAAATTCATTCTGACAGTTTTATGTATAATATAAAATACATATGTGATACAGAAATGGGAAACGTTATTACCGAAAACCTCTAAAAGTTCTTGACCGTTTTACTACAAATTTTTACATGACACTCTAATGAACGTTCGGGTGGTGATAGGCTATATCTTTTTGTGATACATGCAATACATTTATGTATATGTAATATATAAAGAGGAATCATAGTTACTACAAATCTCGAAAAGTTTTTGACCAATTTGCTTCAAATTTTTTACACGATTTACTCTACTGAACATTCAGACAAAAAAAATGTTCAAATGTGTGTGAAATTTTATGGGACTTAACTGTTAAGGTCATCAGTCCCTAAGCTTACACACTACTTAACCTAAATGATCCTAAGGACAAACACACACACCCATGCCCGAGGGAGGACCTCCGCCGGGACCAGCTGCACAGTCCATGACTGCAGCGCCTTAGAAATATTCAGACAGAAATGGGCAGAGAAAGGGGTGAGGAGGAGATGTACTGAGACGGGGGGGGGGGGGGGGGGGGAGAGGAGGAGGAGAGAGACAGAGACAGAGAGAGAGAGAGAGAGAGAGAGAGAGAGAGAGAGAGAGAGAGATGGTGAAACAAAGGGGAGGTGAGGAATTTGGGATACATATGCAACTCCCATACATATTTAGCAATTGCGAAGCATTGCTGCTGGTTTTGCTAGTTATTATATAATTTGTATATTACAGTACTCAAAACAAAAAGTCAAAAAATTATTCTTTTCATCATAATCTTGTTAAAAGAACACAGCAGAAATATTTATCAATTTATTGTACTGTGTGTTTAAAAATGTTTTTTAGAAGTCAGTTTTTCTCCTAACAGTTTAACAAAAAATGATACACACCAGCGTTAAGACGTTCAATAATCTGGTTCACTGTGTAAGCAAGTGCTGTATTATTATTCATGCAAAATTTTGTTTTGTACCTTTAATATTGGATGAGATGAAACACTGATTACAGGAAACTGAAACTAAAGACCTGGATGTCATTTTCTTCTCAGTGATAGCATGTCAAAACATTCCAGCACTATGATATTACTGAATCTGATTCAACTTGTTGTACTACAGACATGTACTTAATAAAAAAAGAAAACAATAACCTAAATTTAATTTTTTCGTGGTGATAATAAATCTTTATCTGCATCTACATGCATGCTCCGCAACCCACCATATGGTGCGTGGTGGAGGGGACTTTGCATCACTGCCAGCCATTCCTTTTCTTGTTCCACTTGCAAACAGAGTGAGGAAACAAAATTGACTGTAGTTTCTGTATGAGCGTCCATCATTTTCAGTGCCTTCCATTTTTGGATGCGTTGGTACGGCGTAAAGATGATGGCACTTTGGGCCATGCAGTGTATTGAAAACCGACCCATATGGATTTATATTTACGTGCAAATAGCTGCCACCATCCTTTGCAGACGTTGTGTGAACTCAGAACTCTAGTACACAGAGCACACGTCATTGCTGACGAGAGCAGTCTGGAGGACGATCTTATACACCTGAGAAGAGTTTTTGAAGCCGACGAGTACTCTCCACACCAGATACGTAAGGCACTACAAATGAAATCAACAGTGGGCACAAGAAAAGATGGAAAGTTTTAAATCCATGGCTTTCCTGCCATACGTGGGAAGCCTTTTGTAAAAAATAAGACGGATCCTCAGTAAATACGAAGTGAAAGTGATTTTTCACCCTCCAACAAAGACCGTAGTACTCCTGAGTTCCGTTAAAGATGATTTGGTGCTTCGGAAGCCTGGTGTTTATAAGATCCCCTGTGAGTGCGGCCGTCCATACATCGGACAGACGACACGTACAGTCCAGGAGAGATTCACAGAGCACGGCAGTTACACCCGGCTCTTACAACCTAATAAATCTGCTGTGCCGGAGCACTGTATTCACACTGGGCACTCTATGGTGTACGATAATGTCGAAATTTTAGCCACGATTTCGTCATTCTGGGAGTCAGTAGTGAAAGATGAAACTGAAATTCGGTTGGTGACAATTTAATTAATAGAGATAGCGGCTTCAGCTTGGGCAAATCATGTAATCAGGCAATTTCTGTAATTAAATCACAAAGACGTCTTGACGGTGCAGCTCTCCGTGACATATCGATATCACCGTGTAGAACGACTGCGCAGCTGTACATTTAATTTCGATGTACACTCCTGGAAATTGAAATAAGAACACCGTGAATTCATTGTCCCAGGAAGGGGAAACTTTATTGACACATTCCTGGGGTCAGATACATCACATGATCACACTGACAGAACCACAGGCACATAGACACAGGCAACAGAGCATGCACAATGTCGGCACTAGTACAGTGTATATCCACCTTTCGCAGCAATGCAGGCTGCTATTCTACCATGGAGACGATCGTAGAGATGCTGGATGTAGTCCTGTGGAACGGCTTGCCATGCCATTTCCACCTGGCGCCTCAGTTGGACCAGCGTTCGTGCTGGACGTGCAGACCGCGTGAGACGACGCTTCATCCAGTCCCAAACATGCTCAATGGGGGACAGATCCGGAGATCTTGCTGGCCAGGGTAGTTGACTTACACCTTCTAGAGCACGTTGGGTGGCACGGGATACATGCGGACGTGCATTGTCCTGTTGGAACAGCTAGTTCCCTTGCCGGTCTAGGAATGGTAGATCGATGGGTTCGACGACGGTTTGGATGTACCGTGCACTATTCAGTGTCCCCTCGACGATCACCAGTGGTGTACGGCCAGTGTAGGAGATCGCTCCCCACACCATGATGCCGGGTGTTGGCCCTGTGTGCCTCGGTCGTATGCAGTCCTGATTGTGGCGCTCACCTGCACGGCGCCAAACACGCATACGACCATCATTGGCACCAAGGCAGAAGCGACTCTCATCGCTGAAGACGACACGTCTCCATTCGTCCCTCCATTCACGCCTGTCGTGACACCACTGGAAGCGGGCTGCACGATGTTGGGGCGTGAGCGGAAGACGGCCTAACGGTGTGCGGGACCGTAGCCCAGCTTCATGGAGACGGTTGCGATTGGTCCTCGCCGATACCCCAGGAGCAACAGTGTCCCTAATTTGCTGGGAAGTGGCGGTGCGGTCCCCTACGGCACTGCGTAGGATCCTACGGTCTTGGCGTGCATCCGTGCGTCGCTGCGGTCCGGTCCCAGGTCGACGGGCACGTGCACCTTCCGCCGACCACTGGCGACAACATCGATGTACTGTGGAGACCTCACGCCCCACGTGTTGAGCAATTCGGCGGTACGTCCACCCGGCCTCCCGCATGCCCACTATACGCCCTCGCTCAAAGTCCGTCAACTGCACATACGGTTCACGTCCACGCTGTCGCGGCATGCTACCAGTGTTAAAGACTGCGATGGAGCTCCGTATGCCACAGCAAACTGGCTGACACTGACGGAGGCGGTGCACAAATGCTGCGCAGCTAGCGCCATTCGACGGCCAACACCGCGATTCCTGGTGTGTCCGCTGTGCCGTGCATGTGATCATTGCTTGTACAGCCCTCTCGCAGTGTCCGGATCAAGTATGGTGGGTCTGACACACCGGTGTCAATGTGTTCTTTTTTCCATTTCCAGGAGTGTATATGTTACACCTATTTGCCGCCTACCGACGTCTCTGGTGCCTTGTGTATCTTTGACCGCATACGCAGTGCTTCGGTCCTTGGGTTTATAAGGATGGAGCAAGTGCTGGAGCGGTAGTCACCTCGGCTCACTCTCAAGATGGCTGGACGGTATTCAGCCTAAATATTAGAAGAAGAAACTGAATTTATGCGGCTGCACACCCGAAAATTTATGGAACAGTATTTGCGTTGGGAAAACATGAAGATGCACATTAGCCTTCCCTGCTAACGATCTTACCTGCTCTGTTCATTTCATGTTGCTTGGCAATCTCACAGCCGGCCGGATTGGCCGTGCGGTTCTAAGCGCTACAGTCTGGAACCGCGCGACCGCTACGGTTGCAGGTTCGAATTCTGCCTCGGGCATGAATGTGTCTGATATCCTTTGGTTGGTTAGGTTTAAGTAGTTCTAAGTTCTAGGGGACTGATGACCTCAGAAGTTTAGTCCCATAGTGCCATAGTGCTCAGAGCCATTTGAACCATTTTGCAATCTCACACAATATTTATCGACACGACTGTGTCAAGCATCGCAACTGTGATATTGTGTTAGAATATTACAGGATTGTTTTTTCCTACTCATCTGCATTAACTTATATTTTTCCGCATTTGGAACAAGCTACAATTCATCACACCAGACAGAAATTCTGTTGGTTGGTTGGCTGATTGATTTGAGGTAGGGGACCACACATCGAGGTCATCGGTCCCATCGCGTTATGGAAGGATGGGGAAGGAAGTCGCCGTACCCTCTGAAAGAGACCATCCTGGCATTAGGGAAATGGCGGAAAACCTACGTTAGGATGGCCGGACGCGGATTTGAACCATCGTCCTCCCGAAAGCGAGTCAAGTGTTCTAACGACCGCGCAACCTGGCACTATTAAATTCTGTCCCGGTCATTCTGTATCTTCCTGCAATGACTCAAAGACGATGCTGTTCAGTATGCAACTGTTTCAGATCGCTGCCTACCCTATAGTTCGTGACAGTTGTGCGGAGACAAAATGTGTTGACATTCCTGCGTATTGCAGGACACTTCAAGTAGTTTCTTGCTTTCACATACATTGGCTTCGCCACTTCAGGGCTGAACAGTCACAGTCCAGTCTAACCTAAGCGTCGGGGTTACCTACAGATCGGTCAGTCACCACAGCCAGGTTTACTGTTTCACATTCATTGGCTTCGCCAAAACACAATGAAGCTGCCACATTCCAACCTAATCTATACCTAGTAGGAAGCCGAGCAAACAAGGCTGAAACTGGTAAAGGAAAATTAAATTACCATTCAAATACGACTGCTTAGAATTTTTCATCCTAACATGTACTGAAACTAAGACCTTGTAACACGTGTCCTAAACTAAAGTTTCTGCATTGCTAGACAGCCAACAAGTTCTTAGTGAACCTGCATGCTATCAGCGAAAACCCTCTTAATCACAGCAGTTGCTCAAAGCTCCGTCGAAATGTCTCTCCGGAGGAGAGTCGCTCGTCACAAGAATTCCAGTCTTGTCACCCTACCAGTCAGATCGTTTGTGTGGACAGAGAACGTGAGCTGTCACACCACATTTTCCTGGAGCACTCCTGATGAACCTTGGTCTCCGACGAACACTCGCTTTACCTCGATGGGCATTTCGAAGACGTCTATAATCGTAAATAAGGGTTGGAATACAATGAACCGAGAAGCTTTGGATGAAGAGAATTACCCCGAAAAATTGTGCATTTTGACGGAAACATAAAAGACACTTCTGCACTGCCAGACGGCCGGCCGGTGTGGCCGAGTGGTTCTAGGCGCTACAGTCTGGAACCGAGCGACCGCTACGGTCGCAGGTTCGAATCCTGCCTCGGGCATGGATGTGTGTGATGTCCTTAGGTTACTTAGGTTTAAGTAGTTCTACGTTCTAGGAGACTGATGACCTCAGCAGTTAAGTCCCATAGTGCTCAGAGCCATTTGCACTGCCAGGCATAGAAATTTTGTTCTTGTTATGGTAATGAGTGCTTTTCTTTTCAGTTACATTCGTGTAATCTACTCATTTCCGTTTGTGATCGAGGGATTTCGCTTGCCTGGAACGGAGAGCTAGGGTGACAGGTGCTGCCTGTGGACGCTGCCCACAGCCCACCTAGCAAGCCTCCCCGGCCCGGAACGTGCTGGCGCGCGCGCGGGCAGAGGCAGGCTGGTGACACACACGTGCGCGGCTCGTGCAGCGAGCGGCCGGGAAGCGTCACATCCACGTGTTAGCCGCAGGTGGCGCCGCTGCCCTAATTGCGCCGCGGCCTGCCGGCGGCGTCCAGCGCCCTTCTGCAGCTGACGAGGAGAGGAGCAGCGCGCCGTACGCCACGTAATTACGCGCTCTGCTAGCCGGCAGAACTCATTGCCCTCCGCCTCCTGCTGTCCGCACGGACGGCTTTCTCCGCCCTCATTTTCCACGCAGGACTCTCAGCTGTCTCCATGTACGGTGGGCACACGGACAATGCACGACTTTTTTCGCGTTCATAAACATTTGTTGCCCCAATATTTTTTTATACGTCCAGGATCGCATATTACAAAAACGATGAGCCTACTGGAATTCACACTGTCACACAGCAACGTCATATTCGACAGAGGAGATAGTTTAACAGTGGGTATTGAGTCAAACAGAGCTTGGATGGCTTGTACAGGTGCAGCTGCCCATGGAGCTTCAACACGATACCACAGCTCATCAAGAGTAGTGACTGACGTATTGTGACGGGCCAGTTGCTTGGCCACCATTGACAAGACGTTTTCAATTGGTGAGAGATCTGGAGAATGTGCTGGCCAGGGCAGCAGTCGAACATTTCCTGTATCCAGAAAGGCCCGTACAGGAACTGCAACATGCGGCCGTGCATTATCCTGCTGAAATGTAGGGTTTCGCAGGGATCGAATGAAGGGTAGAGCCACGGCTCATAACACATCTGAAATGTAACATCCACTGTTCAAAGTGCCGTCAATGCGAACAAGAGGTGACCGAGACGTGTAACCAATGGCACGCCATAACATCACGCCGGGTGATACGCCAGTATGGCGATGACGAATACACGCTTCCAATGTGTGTTCACCGCGATGTCGCCAAACACGGATGCGACCATCGTGATGCTGTTAACAGAAACTGGATTCATCCGAAAAAATGACGTTTTGCCATTCGTGCACCCAGGGTCGTCGCTGAGTACACCATCGCAGGCGCTCCTGTCTGTGATGCAGCGTCAAGGGTAACCGCAGCTATGGTCTCCGAGCTAATAGTCCATGCTGCTGCAAACGTCGTCGAACTGTTCGTGCAGATGGTTGTTGTTTTTCAAACGTCCCCATCTGTTGACTCAGGGATCGAGATGTGCCTGCACGATCCGTTACAGCCATGCGGATAAGATGCCTGTCATCTCGACTGCTAGTGATACGAGGCCGTTGGGATCCAGCACGGCGTTCCGTATTACCCTCCTGAACCTACCAATTCCATATTCTCTTAACAGTCATTGGATCTCGACCAACGCGATCAGCAATGTGGCGATACAATAAACCGCAATCGCGATAGGCAACAATCCGACCATTATCAAAGTCGGAAACGTGATGGTACGCATTTCTCCTCCTTACACGAGGCATCACAAGAACGTTTCACCAGGCAACGCCGATCAACTGCTGTTTGTGTATGAGAAATTGGTTGGAAACTTTCCTCGTGTCAGCACGTTGTAGGTGTCGCCACCGGCGCCAACCTTGTGTGAATGCTCTGAAAAGCTAATCATTTGCATATCAGCATCTTCTTCCTGTCGGTTACATTTCACGTCTGTAGCGCGTCATCTTCGTGGTGTAGCAATTTTAATGGCCAAGAGTCGAAGGCTGAAATATTTATAACAGTAGCTACTATTTATCAATTATTTTTCGTCTTAAGCGGGCATAGTGCAATCTGAGGGAATTTCACATCACTAGTGTTTCGCTTTCATTTAAAGGAAGATTGGGTTTAAGGTACTGTCGACATTGAGACCATCAGAGAAGCTCGGAATGTGTCAAGGATGACAAGGAAATCGGCAGTGTCCTTTCAAAGGAAACATCCCTGGAGCGATTTGGATAAAACACGGAAAACCTAAATCTGAATGGCTGGACGTGGGTTTGAACAGTCGTCCATTCGAATGTCGCTGTTATTTACAAAGCATCGTCAGTTTTGTTTATATAACCATACAAAGAAAAGTCATGGGATACCTCCTAATATCGTGTTTGACCTCCTTTGGCCTGGCGTAGTGAAGCCGTTTATAATTGCGAAAGTGTTGGTGGTGCCGGATTTTGTGCACGAACTGACCTGTCGATTACGTTCCATAAATGTTCAATGGGATTCGTGTCGAGCGGTCTGGATGGCCAAATCATTCGCTCGAACTGTCCACAACGTTCTTCAAACCAGTCGCGAACAACTGAGACCTGGTGACATGGCGGATCGTCATGGGAAAATGAAGTCCATAGATGCCTGAAAATGGTCTCCAAGGAGCCAAATACAAACATTTTCAGTCAATGTTCGATTAAGTGGGAGCAGAGGACCCAGTCCATTCCATTTAAACACAGCCCACACCATTATGGAGCCACTACCAGTTTGCACAGTGCATTGTTAGCTTGCGTCCATGGCTTCGTGGGGTCTGCCCCAAGGTCGAACTTTACCACAGCTTATCAACCGAAATTGGGACTTATCTGACCAGACAGACATTTTCCAGTCGTCTAGGGTCCACCCGATATGGTCACGAGCCTAGGAGAGTTGCTGCAGGTGATGCCGTACTATTATCAAAGGCACTCAAGTCTGCTGCAACAGCCTATTAACGTCAAATTTCGCCTCATTGCCCTACCGCTTACGTTCGTCGTACTTCCCACATGGATTTCTGCGTATTGTTGCTTGTCTATCAGCACTGACAACTCTATGCAAACGCTGCTGCTCTCGGTCGTTACGTGAAGGTCATCGGCCACTGCATTGTCCGTGGTGAGAGGTAATGCCTAAAATCTGTTATTCTTGGCACAATCTCTACATTGAGGATCTCGGAACACTGAATTTCCTAAATGGAATGTCCCACGCATCTAGTTCCAACAACCATTTCGCGTACAAAGTCTGTTAATATTCGTTTTGAGGCTGTGATTACGCCGGAAACCTTTTCATATGAATAACCTGAGTACAAACGACAGCTCCACCAATGAATTGCCTGTTTATGTCTTGTGTACGCGATACTACCGCCATGTGTACATGTGCATATCGTTATTCCATGACTTCTGTTACGTCAGCGCAGAGCACATAACACTTTTAAACATTTTTCTGTTAATAGATTAAGCGAAGCCAGCCTCTGTGCCCGAGCGTTTCTAGGCACTCCAGTCCGGAACCGCGCTGCTGCTATGGTCGCAGGTTCGAATCCTGCCTCGGGCATGGATGTCTGTGATGTCCTTAGGTTAGTTAGGTTTAAGTAATTCTAAGTATAGGGGATTGATGACCTCAGATGAAGTCCCATAGTGCTTCGAACCTTTTGAGCCATTTTTTTGATTAAACGAAGATTTTCGAAGTTAACTTCCTGTAGAATTTATTTACAGTATTTGATACAATTTTTTAAATGTTCTGTTGCCCTAGTCGTTATTAGAGGTTGAATTAAAAAGAAAAAGAACGTAGTTGCACTTTCGCAATCGATTCATCTTTTAAGAATTCGATTTTTCCTTTGATGCATTTACCTTGTTTCTATTCCACTACCGTTAAACGTCACATGAGTACTCTTTATATCAACTGTGCAGGAGGATTCACCAGTTTTGCAGATACCACTGTGCTTTTGTGTGTTCATTTATTTTTCGTGTGGATTGTGCAAAATGCCTATCGTTAGTACACTTCAGTATTCGTGTCTGTGTGTGTGTGTGTGTGTGTGTGTGTGTGTGTGTGTGTGTGTGTGTGTGTGCGTGTGTGCGCGTACATTAGTAATGATGTGTTACGACTTTCGTAGAGACGTGATTGGTGATGGATAGGGGAGAGAGGCGATATGGGAAAGAGAGGCAAGACGTAGAAAGCGTCAAAGAGGGGTAGTGACGCAGTGATTTTAGGATGAAGTGCGACTTGACACTTTTAGCATAGCATGTTCCACTTCCAAGCTCCCGTGACGACGATAGATGTTCGTGACGTTTAGCAGTAAGTAAGTTTCTGGACGTCCCAATGTGAGAGATATTATTACGGTATGTGCAAATGGGAGAACGGCATGAAACCATCACTTCTACAATGCGAGAAGGCGAGTGAGCGTCTCCAGCTGGTGTGTGGAGGCCGCTTGTTCCTTGGCGTCAGGCTTTCACGATGTTTAGAAGACAGGGAGAGGAAGAGAAAAGGTCAATGCCGCAACCGAGGCCGGGAACAATGACTGTCGATTTGGCTAGTGCTAAGATATACGTACTTCTTGTCTTGATCTTGCACAAGATGCGTGCGTTTAAGACGATCTGTCAACGGGCCTAATATACGAAACTGTGTCATCAAAGAAGGTGTTATTGTAAGAGAAAATGTGAATTAAGAAGACTCAAAGTTCAGTTGTTTACATGATCCAAGCAGCTTGGAAGACAATTAACACTCTCTTTCAGCACCCATCCACGCACAAGTAGACCAAGTCCTGTGAAAACTGCTGGAGCACATTTAAGTGAAACTAAATAGAAGATCCACCTCAGCAGGCATCAAGAAAGGTGATCGAAAGTAATTTTAACAGATAAATCTAATGATATCAGACACAAGAGGGTTACAGGTCGCACACATGAAATGTAACACCGCTGACATACCAAAAGTAATCGTAATTCCATTTCAAGGGGAAAATGACTAGGAGGAAAAGTGTGCTTTATTGGAACTCTATAGGCGAGGGGCAGGGGTGTGACATAGGGACAAGTGGGATCATATGTCTTTATCTAATCGCATACTATCCTAACAGTCGGAAAGTTTCGAAACTGGATTAATAAACAACAGACAAAAGTTAAGATGATGGTTTTAATGCTTCAGATGTTCTTAACAGTCTCCCCCCTCCCCCCCTTCCGCACTTCAGTATAAGACACAGAGCGTTCATAAAACGCTGTGAAACTGACGGAAATGTCCTTCTTTGAGAAGTTGTTCAACTCGTGCTTTACATTGGCTTGAGTGTCGATTTATATCGTCACAGCATTGTTTCTCCTTGTGAATTTCTGCACTTTGTCGTTTTATCGTAGGTTTTTATTGATTACACGAAGTCTCACCACCCTTGACGATTTTTTTTTAAATAAAAGAACTGACTGCGTTTTGTATTTCAACCAAGTCGCGGCAAGTGTCCAGACCCTGTTGTTTCTGTTCAGAAGTCAAGGCGTGCGAATCAAATTTTGCAGACGCTTTTCTCTTCTTCAGAACATTCTGGCGAATGTGTTGAACAGTTGATTTGGAGCTGTTGATCCATTACGATTTGTAACAACAATCAAGTTGACGCACTACGGCCGCACGTCCATTAGGTAACGCTGGCTGCTGGCGGTCGACTGGTCGAATGACCATCTCTTGTTCGCAGTAGTTATTTCAATGTGCCACGGTAGTTTCTATGCCGACGTCGCTTATACGCCACGAATGAAATCAATTTTGAAGTTTCTGGACGTGCGGTGCAAGTGTTCTATTAATTTTAAAAGTGTGTAGTTTGATAGTTTGGCGGGGTCGTCTGTGATCTGTTTATTTTCTGTTAAAAGCAGGTGAAACCACAACAAAATTTCTACGGAAGTACTTGTGTGAAGTTTCACGGAAGGCTTGAAGTGCAAAATACACAACTCCTACGAGTCATGCGATTCCGGCAGTTATCATCCCAGTTCAAAGTCGGCGACATGCTGTTGAGTTGTGTAAAACAGACTGCTCCGATATGGTGCCTACCCTCGCAACATACGCCACTTCTGCCCGCAACATTTGCGCATGTACAAGGATACATTTTCAAATGGGACAACACTTCCCATGATCTCTGGTCACCCAGTTTGGCGTCCAGTGACATCTCGCGAAGAAATAAGGCTCGCTATCAAAACGGTGAAGCTGTACCATCGGTGGAATCCTTCCGAGCTTCCGTCTACGCCTTGCGCGTATGGCAACCCGCGATGCGGACGACGCAAAAAAAGCAGACCGGCGCAGCCCACGTTCTTACAGAGACCATTACCGGATTTTCCGATCGGAGAAAGAGCGAGCAGCTTTGGCGCGTAGCGCGCAGTGCCCAGCCTGGTCAAGGCACACGCCGGTTCATTCGCTCGCGGGGAACGCGCGCAAAATCGCTAATGTGTGCCGCTCGCAGAGCGCTCCGTGGCCGCTAGAGGGGGTGCGTGTGGGGGTGGCGGCGAATTTTGGCGCTGGGGGGAGGGTGCCCACTACTCCTCATCCTCCTCCTCCAGCCCAGAAGCGGGTGCGACTAATGGCGGCGGCGCTTTTAATCTTCCGGCCGCCAAGGCCCGGCCGCGCCTCGTTTCGTTTTAAATCCACCAGATTTATTAAATATTCAAAAGCCAGGCGCCGCGAGCCACGGGCCCAGATCGGGGTTCCGGATAGCTAGCGGCCGGGGATTACGAAATGGAATGCGCTGCCGCGGCCGGCGACAGGCGTTTCAGATTTATTGTTCCCCGCGGGGCCGCTTGCGATTTTGGCGTTTGGAGTTTGTGCTAGGTAGCTACTAGGGATCAGAAACGGAGTGAGTATCGGTCTAATGTTGTAGTTTGCTTACTTTAGAAATCGAGGCACCACTGTTACAAGAGCGCTACAACTGCTCTCTTCTTTACCGCCGTAGTTCCGCGACTACCTGAGAACGATGGCGCTGCGGTCGCTTCCTAGTCGTCGGATCCTTTCCTCTTACTGAGGCGCTCGTGGCTATAAGGCTACTCGTGACTTAGGATAACCAATTGTCGGTATCTGGTGGCCTCTGACGAAGCTGAATAGAAATTAAATATTAAAATAAGTTTACAGAAGTCTTCAAAAATATTTTATTCATTTACATATGTACAAATGGCTCAAATGACTCTAAGCACTATGGGACTTAACATCTGAGGTCATCAGTCCCCTAGACTTAGAACTACTTAAACCTAACTAACCTAAGGACAACACACACATCCATTCCCGAGGCAGGATTCTAACCTGCGACCGTAGCAGCCGCGTGGTTCCGGACTAAAGCGCCTAGAACCGCTCGGCCAACATATGTACACCCATATGCATATACACATGTACACACAAATACATAAAAAAGCACTCCGTCTTCAGGCCACGAGTGGCCTACCGGGACCATCCGACCGCCGTGTTATGCTCAGTGGAGGAAGTGGACAGGAGGGGCGTGGGGTCAGCACACCCCTCTCCCGGCCGTTATGATGGTATTCTTGACCGAAGCCGCTACTATTCGGTCGAGTAGCTCCTCAATTGGCATCACGAGGCTGAGTGTACCCCGAAAAATGGCAACAGCGCATGACGGCTTGGACGGTCACCCATCCAAGTGACGACCATGCCCGACAGCGCTTAACTTCGGTGATCTCCCGGGAATCGGTGTATCCTCTGCGGCAAGGCCGTTGCCTCATACACAAATACATACATACACAAATATCACGGACGTATCATTTAGGACAGTGGTGCGAAATGTCGCGTTAATGGGCTGCCTTTGAAAACGGCAAGACATCGCCAGCAGCGCCTTTACTGGGCTGGATCCTAGTCGGCTGGAAGACCGTGGGCTGGTCAGATCTGTCCTAATTTCAATAGGTAACAGTTGGTGGTAGGGTTCGAGTGTGGCGGATACCCCACGAAGTTGCCAACAAGGCACTGTGCAAGCTGGTGGTGATTCCATAATAGTGGGGGCTGTATGTACATGGGATTTACTGGGTCCTCAGGTCCAACAGAACCTATGGAATGGTTATGTTCGGCTGCTTGTTCTCAAACAACGATGGAATTTTTATGGCTGATCATGCGCCATATCACCGTGCTGTAACTGTTAGCGATTGGTTTGAAGTGCATTCTGGACAGTTCGAGCGAATGATTTGGTCACCCAGATCATTCGACATGAATGGTATCGAACATTTATGAGGCGTAATCGAGAGGTCTGCACGTCCACATCGTCCTGCTCCAGAAGCAGTTTCTCAGTTATGGACGCCTCAAGAGGCAGCATGGCACAGTACTTCTGCAGGGGACTGCCCTTCTTCGCACGTTTTCGATGTCCTTCGTCAATCCTTTCTAGTAAGGATCCCATATCGTGTAACAATGCTCTAGTAGTGGACGGACAAGCGTAGTGTGGGAACGTTTTTTGGTACACTTGATGCATCTTCTAAGTGTTTTGCCAATAAAACTTAGTCTTTGGTTTGCCTTCCGTAAAACATTCTCTGTGTGTCGTTCCAATTTAAGTTGTCCGTAATCGTAATCAAACAAGGTATTTATATGATTCTTTAGATTTGTTTGATTTATCGTGTAACCGAAATGCAACGGGTTCCTTTTAGTACCGACGCGTGTAACGTCACACTTTTTATTGTCTGGTTCTTGAAGAACGCCAAATATCACTTGTATTTCACTCGATTATTTTCCGTCAGTTGCTACCTACGATGACCTTTCTGACAGGAAATCACGAATCCAGTCGCACAAGTGAGGTACGCAGTTTGATTTGAACTCGCTTGATAGGAATGGTGTCAAAAATTCATCTGAAAATTTAGGAATATGGAATCAGTTTGAGATCCCCTGTCGACAGCACTCATTACTTCGTGAGTTTCACACGTATTTGCACATTTATGTTTCGGTGCTTTCAGATATACGAAGAACAATTAATGTAAGCATGCAGTACACAGCGCTTCAAAAACTAGCTGCTTCCGGCAAATGATGTTCCACTACAGGTTAAGCTATACTGCCACTATTTATTTTACGTCACATCGTGAAAACGCCGTCGCGTAATGTAGGGCAATATCTGCGGACCAGTGCGCTGCTACAGCGAGCAAAGCTCTCTCAGGACATACAGAGAGAAGCTGTCCGGATACCAAATCCTCTGCTGCCTGATATGAACTTGCCACTGAGTGTGTGTATATGTGTGCCGCGGGGTGGCAAGGGAGGGGGAAGCGGCCTATTTGTGTGGGAGCGTAATCACCCGATGCCGGTCGCTGTTCCATTAGCGGCAATATTCGTCGTGGCTCAGTTACGGCGATAAACCTGCAGGAAAACGACTGTAATTAGAGGAGTTAATTTACAGTAGCAACGCATAATTCGCCTTCTCCATTATCGAATTCTCATGCACCGGCGGCGGCGGCATTAAGGTCGTTTAAATGAATCACGGGCTCGCGAGAACCGACGCGACATGACGGCGTCTGCTTTCAGCTCTGGATGAGAACGAAACGCGGACCCCGTGGAAAGGGCGCATCTATGAACAGTGCGTGCATAGCGCACCTGTTGGGTAGGAAAAAAAAGAGGGGGGGGGGGGGGAGTGCAGAGTGCGGACGTTCCCACCGTGTGACCGTGCCCAGAGGTTCGATTCGCGGCGCGCAGAGATAAAACTGCAGCTCCAACCGGCCATTGTTCGCAGTGACTAGCTCACACCGAACGATGGTACTGAAGATTAGCGCTCTAATTTGTTTTCGCCCCTCTTTCGGGGATTTTTCTTTCAACGTGCTGTCCCTTCTAGTCCGTGAACCACGCTCGCCGTGACTGTCGGCGGATTTAAATGCTCATTGCCCGCAATGATTTGGTCGACTGCCCCTCGTAAACACGCGTAGTCATCCATTAAAAACAGATTAAGTTGGCCCGGACTCGGGAAGCTCAGGCCACGATTTCGCGGCGAGGCGGTCATCTTTTCGTCGTAGATGGGTGACGGGAGCTGGGTGGAGGATAAGTCCACTCCTAGGAGACGAAAGCTTTTAAATCGTTTTCATTGAGAGGTAGGAGTCACAAAACTTGTTTCTTATCATTTTTGCTTCATAACGCTGTGCCAGTTCTTTTGCATTGCTCTTTACCGATACATTAAAAAGGAAACCAGCACTACACTATTATCAGAGACAGGCTGGAATGGACTGGTAATACTGAATGAACTCAAATTTCATCTGAAGTACGGGGTTGCCTAAATTCTACCACTTGTGAAACTTCATTTATTATAGCCTAAACAGTAAGTAACAAAGTTATTTAAACGACATCATCTTCAGCTGCAGTATGTCGTTCTTATTATCTGATTTAAAGAATCCAAATTCCAAGAAAAATAAACATATTACACTATATTTTCTAAACATCTGCAAGTGGTAAAAATTAGGAACCTAGTTTCTTGATTTATGTTAACAGATGCTTAAACTGTATCACGCACATAAAATGTGTCTCTGAGCTTAAGAATACATTACAGTCTAAGCTTAAGGAAAGTTCCTTATTTTAGTTCTTACATCACTATTTGGAGGCAATGCATTATAACTTTTTCACTCCTTTCCTTGCCCCCCTCCCTGTCCTTGCATACTCCGCACGAATCCACATTTTGCGTTTCATGCAGCTGATCATTTCTTCCATTCTATCTTCCACGCACAACTCGCTATACTATTCCTCTGTTTTACTAATGAATTTCTGTCGTGGCTTCCCCACAGAGTCACCAGAACAGTTTCCTTTTGCAGGTGGAGCTGTAAGTGTAGATTTCTTTTTCTGCACTTCGATTACTATTGTTTTTGTCTTCTGCATAGACTGCTCGTTAGCTCACAGGCTCCTAGGGTTGAAGTTTTGCTTGGAGTTAAACTTCGGTTACATGATAAATGAGTCAAATCTAAAGGCCATAAATTCAACTAAATACCTAGGAATTACAATTACGAACAACTTAAATTGGAAGGAATACATGGAGAATGTTGTGGGAAAGGCTATCCAAAGACTGCGTTTTATTGGCAGGACACTTAGAAAATGTAACAGATCTATTAAGGAGACTGCCTACACTACGCTTGTCCGTCCTGAACAATACTGCTGCGCGTTCTGGGATCCTTACCAGATAGGATTGACAGAGTACATCGAAAAAGTTCAAAGAAGGGCAGCCCGTGGGAGAGAGTGTCACTGAAATGATACAGGATTTGGGCTGGACATCATTAATAGAATGGGCTTTTTCGTTGCTACGGAATCTTCTCGCGAAATTCCAATCACCAACTTTCTTCTCCGAATGGGAAAATATTTTGTTGACACCGACCTACATAGGGAGAGACGATCACCACGATAAAATAAGAGAGCTCGTACGGGAAGATATAGGTGTTCGTTCTTTTCGCACGCTATACGAGATTGCCAGGCATTTAAATGTAACTCGCAGAGTATCGATGTAGATGTAGATCAGGAAAAGGCCAGTGAGACTACCTACATTGAGCTCCTGATTCCGACTGGCTGAAAGATCTAAATGTTAAAATAATGTCGTGGAGCGGTTTGGAATTCGCGAAACAGAGCGCCGGCTGGCAGTCCTGGTGAGGACGGGATTGTAGTCGTGGATTCTGTCGTGCAGAGTGGAGGTTTTAATAGTTTTGGCTGTATGAACTACGGAGTGACGCTCAGTGATCAAGAGAGTTGTTCTCCGGTTTTTGTGAGAAACAAAGAGGGGGGGGGGGGTGCATCTAATGAGCGAGCACTTGTTAGGTGGACAGATGCGATGTTTAATGACAACAGGCGGATTTGACGAGCTTTTAAAGAAGACAATAAATTCCATTTGCACCAGTGGGAACTTGTGATGTTTTTATGTGTCCTCCTCCCTTTGCATCAGAGATGATTATCCCGTTTTGTTTATTGAGGAACTGCTGGAAACCACCTGGAGAATTCTTGCAGTGCTCGTTTTCTAATCCAGTTGTCGGGTATGGGAATCTTTTGAAATAGCTTGCGCTTGTATGTGATGGAGACACTTAACATTTATAATGTCATCTCTCTTGGACGCTATGTGCTACATACGACTATTTTCTAAGGCCTGCGCGTTATAGGCAACTATTAATATCACCATTGTTTGCCTTGATGTTGTAAAATGTGTGTGTCCTAAGATCCGATGATGGCGGCTTTAGTTTCGCTGAAACCGGTAATCATGGAATAAAAAGAATTCCTGCGATCTTGGCTACCAGTTTATTGTTTTACAATCTTTTGAAAGTTATTGGATTGCTGATTAGTGGTACGAGCGAAGTAATTATTTTAACCCTGTCTCATGGATCAGAGTGAGGCTGGCGAATTACTTTTAGCCTGAGAGTGTATGTGTGTGGCAGTGTACGGAAATAATCCGTCCGAGGCAGACTATGCAGCAATACATAGAGTAATATGTGTCCTGCACCGCATGGCGTTAAGAGTACGTGGTTTGTAGCCGCAAGTCGTACTTCCTCAGACGCAACGGACAGACGCAACAGGAAGGAACGTTTCAATTGCCCACAAGATCGTTTTCTACTTGAATCGTCTACCAAACTTAAGATACTGTGTGTCTACTCTGAAAATATCTTTTTTATTATGAAATAACCTTACTCCATCCATACTGACGATTGGTCAGAAATCTACGACTTTTTATTGTATAAATTAAACAGAAAGGATAGTCTCACGACCTACGTAACTTGAAAAGTTAAAGGAAATGACTCTGCAGAATGGGCTACAATAAGAAGTGATCAATAGTAGCGTTTCAAACTTGACCGGTAGACTACTGTTGCACCCCAGAATGAATTCACTGTGCGTATCAAAATTTTTTGAAGTTATTACACAGCGAGTTCAGAGCCAAGCAGATACGTCAACATGGTGTACCGTCAGTATCGTAGAAGGCAGAGCACTAGTCCAGCGTTACAACACAACCTTCGACCGAGGGAAGCAAAAGAGCAAACAACGCTTTACATTATAACTGCACAGTTTGAAGTGACGCTTCGTAATTCCAAGCATCAGAGCATTACAGTAACAGTCAAACTTTACAGAAGGACCGTACCTCGCCTATCGAGAACAGAGGATAGGAACGCTGACGAGTCCAGTAATGGAAAATTCCCTCATCCACGTAGAGCCACCGCGCCATAGCAGCGAACTGTGCTGCTTAAATAAATGGGCTTTCGGACCTCCCAGACATATTCAGTCACGCCGCCATTGTGTCTGTGCCGCCAAAATTAGGTAGAATGGCAGTCTACTGAGTTTCAGTGAAACCACAACAAACTGAATGATGATGGTCTGCCTGCTAAGTGAGTGCCGAGTTGGACATCGAGATGCAGCCATTCCGATGAAAGCCACAGCTGTGGTCTGCCGTTGCAGGTTTCTGGTTTATCGTGGATGAGGAGAAGACTGGTGTGCAGCCAACACTCCACCTACTGAGGGTCGTTCGTGAAAACTGTCATCCACACACCATCCAGGCGTGGTGTGTCCGCGTAGCCCCCTTGCCATTCCTTGAGTATCTGTGGCGATGTTGGTCATCCCATAGTTAGAGAGCAGAGTCTGTCGTTGACGACAACCAATATCCAGAACCGTGCAGTCAGCTACATTCGCCGAAGTGCACGAGGGGCCGTCCAGGAGAGCACTGGGGCTTAGAGCCGTACTGTGCTGCAAAACGTCCAGTGGCGGACAACGCCTACTCGTGTACGCATCTGCAACCCGCACGCCATCGCGTCAGCCGCCGATCACTGACTTGCTGCATCAGCGTCAGGACTCGCTGACGATGCGTGTCACCAGCTCTCACGTCCATCCACGGTAGCTGAGTGGTCAGCGCGACAGAATGTCAGTCCTAAGGGCCCGGTTTCGATTCCCGGTTGGGTCGGAGATTTTCTCCTCTCAGGGACTGGGTGTTGTGTTGTCCTGATCATCATCATTTCATCCCCATCTACGCGCAAGTCGCCGAAGTGGCGTCAAACCGAAATAGTTGCACTCGGCGAATGGTCTACCCGACGGAAGGCCCTAGTCACAGAACATTTACATTTACCAGCTCTTACTAGCGCGCCCGAAGCCCGCGCGCTGCCCCCACGACACTACGAAGCAGCTACACTAAAATGTCATCCCAGATGTCAATGTGTTACTGATGCCTTGGGGTGCAACAGCCGCACTCCTGGCTTGGCCAACCCGAATCGCTACAGACCTGTCATCTGGCAAGAAACTTCTACAGAGACACTCACTTTTGGAGTGAAACTAAGACACTACGTCATGTTAATGAAACCAGAACCTCTATCTTCAACAGGGCTGAGTTCAAAGTAGTTAGTAAGGCAGCTGGCAAAGCGAGAGCATCAACTACTGAGTAGAGCTTTAGGCGACAGGTGGGTGAATACACAGATACAATTACAGATTACACGAGAAGATAGCTTACATGAGAAGATAGGGCCAATAACATCAGCAAATTATCTTCATCTTGTTGGGATTACACATCTGATAGATACCGAATATTAAGCAAAACATGACAGCTGTTATTCTCGGTGGGTTTATTAAAGGCCGCAAAGAACAGAAATGTGAGGCTGTGAGGATTTATAATACTTACATGCTCGATGAAATGTTGAAAGGTATATATTGCAATACGACAGTGCAGTGCTTAACTTCGTTCAATCCCCTCTCTACCCCCAAATTCTTCGATAAGTGACAATTTCTTACAATGAATATTCTTTTCCTCTCCTTGGACAGTTAAAAGTATAGAGAAATAACTGCATAAGGGAGAGTGTGGGTGAAATTTGTAACTATTACCACAAATTACTGGGTATTTCGCTTAGACGAGGACGACGCAGAGAGCCTGCACGTCGCTCTTGCTGTGTGGTGGGACTGGTTGCACGCAGCGGAACAGCCGCTAATCGTGTTTTCTCTGAATAATGAATCGCTGTGAACGCTGTCTCAAATGTGGTTATCAGAGCCAAATCGCATCACGCCAAGCTGGCTACCGCGTCGCCATGAAAACCCCGTTAACGCTTATCGGTAGTGAATCCCAGTTAAATGGCGACGCAGTGGGCTTGTTACGGCCCTGCGTTTTAAATACCTACCACATCTTTCCGATGGACCCACGCTACAGATGTAAATTGGGTGCTGAATGGTGCGATTATGGGATTTTTGTATTGGAGAGATTAGGCCTTGTCCATCGAATCTCCTGGCTTGTCCCTGCAGCTCGTTTCTCTCTATCTGGCCTTTCATCGATCGTGATGACTCCACAGTATGCACTGAATATTAACTACAGTTGCTGCTATATTATTAGGCACTGAAATGGCGCTTTTACAACAGAAGCTTACCGAAATAGCAGCAACTCTCACACGTTTGTTCTTGTCATCACCCTGGTAATTGTAATCCACAAATTCAAGTGATCCATTTCTAGTACTTCCAGTAAACACTGGAAATACGTCTAGTGCTAACAATTTGTAAACAAACAAGTCTTTAATTGCCGCGAGGGGTAGCCGCGAGGTCTAGGGCACTTTGCCACGGTTCGCGCGGCTCCCTCCTCACCCCCACCCCCTCCTCGGCGGTTAGAGTCCTCCCTCGGGAAAGGGTGAGTGCGTACGTGTGTGTGTGTGTGTGTGTGTGTGTGTGTGTGTGTGTGTGTGTGTGTGTGTGTTGTCCTTAGCATAATTTAGTTTAAGTTAGATCAAGTAGTGTGTAAGACTAGGGACCGATGACCTCAGCGCCGGCCGTTGTGGCCGAGCGGTTCTAGGTGCTTCAGTCCAGAACGGCGCTGCTGCTACGGTCGCAGGTTCGAATCCTGCCACGGGCATCGATGTGTGTGATGTCCTTAGTTTAGTTAGGTTTAAGTAGTTCAAAGTCTAGGAGACTGATGACCTTATATGTTAAGTCCCATAGTGCTCAGAGCCATTTGAACCATTTTGGTGACCTCAGCAGTTGGTCCCATAGAAACTTACCACAAATTTCCAATGTATCTTTAGTTACCGATCCTGGGCAGTAAATAACTACTTCAGTGTGGCGACATACACTCGTGATTACTAAATCCGTAGTAATCCATATGAAAATATGCTTGAGATACATAATGAGATACCTAATCCTTAAAGCAGTATTCTTAATGTAGGAAATAAAACGCTTGCAAAGGTCTGGCAGGGCTCTACCTCGGAAGACGGTGAATGGATTCACAACATGTTGACAGATCGGTGACCGGTACAACCACTATCAGAGAGTCATAAAAATGCTTGGTAACGAGGACAGATATATTGCTGTTTTAGAGATGTACTATAAAATGATAACACTGCTCTTGTACATTCAATATGCGCTTCACTTTAAACGTAAGGTTACATCTGCATCTACCTCTACATACATAATAAGCAATTCACAATATGGTGCATTTCGGGGGAAACCTTGTACCACTGCTAGTCATTTCCTTTTCTGTTCCACCAGAAAATAGAGCGAGGGAATAATAGCTCTCTATATGCCACTGTACGAACACTCACTTCTCGTATATTATCTTCACAGTCGTTACGAGACATAAACGTTAGCGGCAGTAGAATCGTCCAGCAGTCAGATTCAAATGGTGGTTATCTATATTTTCCCATTAGAGCTTCGTGGAAATAAAGTCGTCTTCCGTCCATGGATTCCATCTAAATGCCGGCCGGAGTGGCCGAGCGGTTCTAGGCGCTTCAGTCTGGAACCACGCGACCGCTACGGTCGCAGGTTCGAATCCTGCTTCGGGCATGGATGTGTGTGATGTCCTTAGGTTAGTTATGTTTAAGTAGTTCTAAGTTCTAGGGAACTGATGACCTCAGATGTTAAGTCCCATAGTGCTCAGAGCCATTTGAACCATTTTTGAACCCATCTAAATCCAGACAACATCTCCATAATACTCGCGTGTTAATCGAAGCTACCGGTAACAAATCTAGCAGCCAACTTCTGAGTTGCTTCAATATCTTCCTTTAATCTGACCTTGTCGGGATCCCAAACACTCGAGCACTACTCAAGAATAGGTCGCACTAGCGTCCTATACGCTGTCTCCCTTACGATGAACCACATCTTCCCGTCTGCTGCGGATCTCTGTGCTCAGCAACGTACGATGAACGGTGCGCTCAGAAACACTTGTCACGCACCAACATCATGCTCTCTCGACAGAGATGCAACAGATCACAATCTACCCTACTCTACAGGGCAGACAAGCCTCCGAACCGCATGTTCTGTGAAGTATCGCGGACGTCCAATAATTTAGCGGCTAATGTTGGTTTCACTATCCTTCTACCTCTTTCCGTAGATGCTCAGGACAGTAGGACGTGCACATTCGACCAGCTTCGCCGTTTTCGAGATACTAGTACACAGGCTCTGCGTAATAACAATCTGTCAAAATCGATTATCACAGTGGATTTCCCCATCTGCAGCCCATATCTTCCCCAGGGTGATCCCCCTCCAGCATCTGCTCCGCTTACATACTTCGTTACCGCGTCACGAGCCCACAACACCACCAGACGGCAATACAGCGCCGTGGTGGGCAGTGGTCATAATGTTTTGGCTTGTCAGTGTACGTGGGTGTAGAAGGGGGTGGGGGAGTGGAGATAGGGGAGATGCGTACGACACAGCAAGTGGGTCCTACTGCGACCCGGTGGCCCGTGACCGGTGGCTAGACACAGGAGCCGCGGGTGACCGGGACTATCGAGTTATGATATCAGGGGGCGGCGGCGCGCGCTGCTGGTTAATATATCAAAGCGGCGGGGCGGTGCGGGCCGTGCTCTGCGCTATCTGTCCAGCATTAATCCCGGCCCGCACATTAATACCTGTCGCGGACCGCGGGTAATTCATTTGCGTGGCAGTGACTCACTGCGCCAAGAGCCGCTTAATTAACTGCATTGGCCCGCCGCCGCCACAACCCCGCATCTGCCTTCTTTCGACATCGGCCCCACTGTTCTGGTTTTTGCCCATCATGTATCATGTCTCGCTGTCTTATCAGCCCGACACCGGTCCCTGCCCAGGTTGGGCAGAGGTCCGAGGAGCTCGGACACGGCACGGTCCACTTCGCAGACCAGAGAGCACGTACTGAGTTATCTGAATTGATAAACTCAACTGGCATTTGAGTGACGGGCGGATGGCCCAGTCGTGAGGAAGTATTTTCAGTCGTTTGACCTGGCACCGGCTCTTGCCCCCTGCTCAGTCTCACAGTAGTGAGCAAGGCGAACTGCTCGACGTCCTGGATCTATGAGGGCTATTCGGAAAGTAAGGTTCGATCGGTCGCGAAATGGAAACGACAGTTAAAAGCAAAATGTTTTATTTACAACAGTTTGCTAAATCTTCCAGCTACTTCTCTATATAGCCGCCGCTTCGATTTGTCGTAGCTTCAATGGATTAGAAATAACAGCCTAGTATTTGCAAAACAAAGGTTTATTAAACCTTGACCATGTGAATTGTCCTGCTGAAAAAGCACATCACCTTGTTGCCAAATAACGGATCGTAGCACGGGAATAGCAACACGTATAATGTATCGGTCACTGGCTACTTTATCCTGCAGAAACACCAAATATGACCGCGAGTTGCCTTTATGACGAGAATATTGGAAAATTGGTACAATGCTACGATAAACTTCAAGATTTTGGACATGGCTGCGCTTCAGCAACTGTGCAGGCAAGAACTTCACTCGATTAGAAATAACAGCCAACCAGTTGCAAAATACAGGTTTATTGAACCTTGAACATCATTTCTACGATTTTAAAACCATCTTCTTCAGAAGATATAGTACGAAGAATCACGTTATCTATAGCCAATGTAGGAATCGTTTACTATGTATGGCACATGTCATCCACTTAATCACCATTTAAAATACATTATATAAAAGTAGTAGCCATCCACTGTTGGGCTTTATCTTACAGCTTCTTGAGATATCATTAAACGGCTACCACTTTTACATAATGTATTGTAAATGATGATTAAGTGGATGACATGTACTAGACAGAGTCAACGACTTTCACATTGCCTATAAATAATGTGATTCTACGTACAATATCTTCTGGAGAAGATGGTTTTAAAATCGTGGAAAGGATGTTCAAGGTTCAATAAACCTGTATTTTGCAACTGGTTGGCCGTTATTTCTAATCCAGTGAAGTTCTTGCCTGCACAGTTGCTGAAGCGCAGCCATGTCCAAAACCTTGAAGTTTATCGTAACGTTGTACCAATTTTCCAATACTCTCGGCATAAAGGCAACTCGCGGTCATATTTGGTGTTTCTGCAGGATAAAGTAGCCAGTTACCGATACATTATATGTGTTGTTATTCCCGTGCTACGACTCTTTCTTTGGCAACAAGGTGATGTGCTTTTTCAGCAGGACAATTCACATTCACATATGGCTGCTGCGACGTCACTTCCTCTTCGTGGGGTACAACAACTGCCCTACGAACAAGATCTCCATATCTCTCGCCAAATGCACATATATGGGACCTAGTGAAGCGGGAATTTACTCGTTCTCCACAGACTACAAGAACTGCAATAAACGGTGCAAGATGCTTGGGACAGTCCATGGCAGGTTGCCATTCCGCACCTTTGCGATCATTTGCATGCGACGATACAGGCCTACGTTGCCACTGCACAGTATATATTGATGCGGCTGTTTTACTGTGACGTGTGTGTTTAATTTGGTCGAATTTCTTATAATGTACTCTTACACTGATGAACTACGTGCCACGTCACTTGTCAATAAAATTACCTTGTCTCTCAGAATGTTGCATTTTTATTGTCCAGCAGTGTAGATAGCTTGGTAGCAGTATTAAGTAGTAGCTGAGGCAAGTCATTTTCTGACCGCACTTTTCAATACTAAACCTCGAGCATCACAAGAATATCTCGAAAACTGCCTCATGAGGATCAGTAAAGAAACAAGTTTATAACATTTCGTCGGCAAGGCAAGAAACTAGACGAAGGCCGAGAGAAAAATACGTCGTGGAAGCGAAGGAAAGTGAAGGTACGTGTGATGAAGAGTGGAGAAGACTGGGATTGAGCGGAGAGAGGAACGTGGAGGGATGACAGGAAAAGAGGGAGAGGCTTATGTTCTAAACGGACGCAGCCAGGGACTGGAAAATACGGACGATGGTGACGATAGTGATTTTGTCGACGACGAGGTCACTAGAGATGGCGAAATGCCAGTATCGTCTAAAAACGTAGGATCTGAAAACTGCAACACTTATTATTGTTCGGTCTTCTGTAGACAGAGCCTTCTTGATTGTAATGAAAGCCGATGGCTACGTAAATGAAATCATGTGGCATCGCTTTTTTAGAAACCAATTATCAAGTAATGTACCGTGCAATACAATAATATAGTACAGTCCCTAACAAATATTTAGAAGAAACTTTTCTACAAGGACAAAATAATGAAAAGAATTAACTGATGAAAAATTGAGATTTCTTTTTTAGGTGCTTACTTTTAGGCAGAACGCATGAAAAGTTGGGGAGAAAATGGGTTCAAATTCCAAAAACTCAATGAAGGAATGTTGCTGAGACACCTTACGCCAAGTCGCAGGGCCAGGTACGGTTGAGCGCCAGTTTTTGGATGCGCTCTGGAACCACCATTCGATCCTTAACGCCCCTGTCGGCCGCCCCGGCTGCAGAACCTGCGGCCTCCTATTCGCCGGAAGACCGGGAGAGGGCGCCGAAGAGGCGAAAGGAAAGGAAGGGGGAAAAAAAGGTGGGGGAAAGTGAGGGAAAAAGAAGCGAGGCGACGTATCGTGCTAGAGAAGTGCCTGAATGGATGTAGCACTGGTAGTATCTCCTCTACTGGCCGGGCGCGCTGGAAATGGAGGTGCAAGAAATACGGGCCGCTTCGCGTGCACAATGGTGCGCGTCGCCGCCTCCCTCGCACCGTCCCAGGCCGCTGCCGCAGCCCCAGCACACAGAGCCTCGCTCGCTTTTCGTCCGACTGTCCGCAGACACAACAGCACGGGGCGCGCGTGCCCCGCCCGGGACAGCAGTGTAAACAAGGCACGCCCGGAGGCGACTCGCACCTGCCGTTCTAGCTCGCCTCTGTCGCCTGATCTGTATACAGCGCATGCGCGGCGGAAACAGGGCGCCTCTTGCAGAGGTGACAGCAGGAACAGCTGTCGGGTGGTAGCCTAGTTCGCGCTTCTCCGCATCGCGGATAATTAGCACCTGGTGCAAGGACCGGCAGGTGGCTCTAAATATACTCTACGTTATCAAACGTTTCCGGATAACAAGTGGTGGACACTAATAAGTTTTGCGTCAACCTTCACCTTCAGAACGGGTTGAATTCAGCTCAGCACCCTTTCAGTGAGGTGTCATGTCTGCGGATGAATGGAACCCA
Organism: Schistocerca serialis cubense; assembly: GCF_023864345.2. Taxonomy (NCBI): domain Eukaryota; kingdom Metazoa; phylum Arthropoda; class Insecta; order Orthoptera; family Acrididae; genus Schistocerca; species Schistocerca serialis. Next base: position 580,051,762 of record NC_064643.1, read on the forward strand.
TTTTTCCTAAAGGTGCGAAACCAAAGCAGGCTGTGACGTTTGACGATGGGGTGTAGAGCGATGTCAGCGTTGTAACTCAAACCAGAGGGGTTCCATTGGGTTCGGGTCGGGACTTTGGACAGACCAGTCCACTTCAGTGGTATTATTATCCACCAACCATTGGCTCGCAGAAGCTGCTAAATGACAGAGAACATTGTCACGCTGATACAATCACCGTCTGCTGACTGTTCCTCTGCTGTGTACAGTTCTGTAAACTGTATTCCTTTCCATTCGTATTTAACACATTCTTAAGCGCAGTACGGGAACTGCACCATAACCACGGAAAACAGTCCCATTCCGTATCTGGCCTCCTTCATATCTCACTGTTGACACTACACGTGACAGTAGCTAATGTTCTTCAGGCATTCGCCAAACCCAAACCCTTCCATTGGATTGTCACAAGAATCTACAAAAGTGTGTGGCTTATGAGGAGCGGCTCGAACATTGTACCAAATGGTTCAAATGGCTCTAAGCACTGTAGGACTTAACATCTGAGGTCATCAGTCCCATAGATTTAGAACTACTTAAACCTAGCTAACCTAAAGACATCACACACATCCATGCCCGAGGCAGGATTCGAACCTGCGACCGTAGCGGTCGCGCGGTTCCAGAATGAAGCGCCTAGAACTGCTCGGCCACAGCGGCCGGCGCAGTTTTTCATTATACAAATCAAATCCAAACTGCTGTAGATTGCAAGGGTTATGCAGATATGCTAATACGTTCATAAGAGGCACTAGCGTGGAGAAGAGCATCAGTGCACTCGTCGGACTGTTGACAACAACAAAGAAAACAGCTCCATGATCAGGTCAAATTCAAAAAGTTGTCTAACTGAAAACATTTCTAGTGAAATTTTCCGAGCTATTATGCTGTGGCCGAAGGAATTTCACTTTAGAGCCCGACGTTTCGTCCCCATCTCGGAGGACATTTTAAAGGGTGATCATAGCTTAGTTGAACGTCCGATTTCACCCAGGCTCGCTACTGAATACAGCAAAATTCCGCTTCCGCGAGCGTCCGTGCAGCAGCGTGACGTCACATGTTATGAATACGGGAGCAACGTATGACGTCACGCCACTGCGCGGGAGCTCGCAGCAGTGGAATTTTGCTGTAACCAGGGTGTGAATCGGACGATCAACTAAGCTAAGATCCCCCTTGAAAATGTCCTCCGCAGATGGGGACTAAACGTTGGGTTCTAAAGTGATATCCCTTCGACCACGGCATAACAGCTCGGAGTATTTTGTTAATTGTGACAATTCCAGCCGTGAAAGCTTACATTTTACAGAAAACATTTTACACTGTTTCTACGATGACTCCTTTTTACGACGCCCCCTTCGCTGTGGGTAGACAGCTACATCCTGAGGTAAATGTCTATCGTAGTTCTGGAGAAATCTGTGAGTCTCGGGCGGCGTGCGGCAGCTACCCTGGGAGTCCCCCGAGTGGCCAGGGGAAGCCCCCAGCGGGCGCGCGGCACGCAACGTCCCTGCAGCCACCAGCCGTCAGCCGTCAGCCACTCCTGGGGCTGCGTTCGCGTGTCGCGTGACCCGCTGCCCTCAGTAGTGTGTCGTCGCGTGTGCGTGGGCTGGCCGCCTTTCCGCAGACAGCGATACCTGGACGTGTCAACTGCGGGGGGATCGAGCCACCAAGTCACGCGTCTGGTCGGAAGGGGGGGGGGGCGGTTTTAAACAATTACGCACCTCGCTTGCGTGAGAGCAAGAGCCCTCTGCTGTCTTATTTTCCTGCCTACCTCCATCCGGGCACAACCTCCTTTCTCCTCTACATCTACTCCTCCACACATACTTCGTAGAGATGGTTCAGATGGCTCTGAGCACTATGGGACTTAACTTCTGAGGTCATCAGTCCCCTAGAACGTAAACTACTTAAACCTAACTAACCTAAGGACGTGACACACATCCGTGCCCGAGGCAGGATTCGAACCTGCGACCGTAGCAGCAGCGCGATTCCGAACTGAAGCGCCTAGAACCGCTCGGCCACTCCGGCCGGCATACTTCGTACAGCTACAATACATTAGGGATGGCGGTTATCTACAACAACTGTTTAACCTGAGTGTTAAAAGCGCTCAAAATAACCGGTTTCTGAAATAACCGCTTTTCGGTTTCTTTATTCCAATTATTTCCAGTAATAAATGTAGAAATCGGAAAAAGACGGAAAATTTTGACTCGCTCAGTTTCAAGAAACGCAGAATCAAAATATTAAATTAAATCGGCAAATAAAAAGAAAACTTAGTCCATCCAACGTCTGCTGCTTTTCTCGCAAAGCTATAAATGGCTGAGTACTACAAAAAGTCACCAGTATTCTTCTGTTGATTCTAATTTTTTAAAATTGTGCTAAAATAATGTTGTAATCGAGGTTCATACAACTATTTGGGTATTACTAATAGTCAGAGCTAAACGGTGCAAACTGAGGTTTAAGAACTCAATTTTTCATGTTAACTTGTCCGTTTTAAAGTGCTACAAGCATAAAAAGGCGTATTACGCATTCACAGGCAACAGATCAACTACTTCCAGTTTTTATTGTAAACTATGAGTGAATTGTTAAGTTATGAGATTCCTCCTAATATGATGTCGCAAGTTTGCTGTGGGTCCTCCCGTTCTTAATCTTTTAATGGGAATAGAGCACTGTACTTCATTGGCACCGCGCATCTTAAAATCCTTGCAGACTAGGTTCAAAAATGGCTCTGAGCACTATGGGACTTAACATCTGAGGTCATCAGTCCCCTAGAACTTAGAACTACTTGAACCTAACTAACCTAAGGACGTCACACATATCCATGCCCGAGGCAGGATTCGAACCTGCGACCGTAGCAGCAGCGCGGTTTCGGAATGAAGCGCCTAGAACCGCTCGGCCACAACGGCCGGCGGTAACGGGTACTTTATGCCATATGTTTGATGCCCGTTTCTGTCAGCAATGTTTTTAAAATAGCACTGATCGCTTTTCCCATTTTTTTAATAATGCAATATTTCAAAGCTAAGAAAATTTTACGAATAAAAATTGTTTTTTAAAAAGGTTTATTGGAAAATCAAACAATTTAACACTGCTGCAACGGCTATTTGATATTTCGATTTTTTACACGGTTGTTAGTAAAAAATGAAAAAAATCTTTAACACCCGAGAACAAATAAATACCGAAAAATACCGGTTATTCAAAACTAAAATACCGTTATCAGTTTTAAGCGGTCGGTTTTTCCCATCGCTACCGTACAATGCATAGCGTATGGCACATCGTCCCAAAATTATCGATTTTCTCATCGAATGCAGGCTTCCACGACGGCCGGTATTTGTGTTACCGATGATCGCTACGGCCCCGAGACAACGCACTAAGAAAATCAGAGGAAACACGTGGATTCACCACCGACGTCAAGGCGAAGCCCCAACCATATTCGGCAAGGTTAGGCTGTTTTATGCGATTTCCATGGAGTGTTAAAACAATCTACATCTACATAACTACTCTGCAAATCACATTTAAGTTCCTGGCAGTGGGTTCACCGAACCATCTTTACAATAATTCTCTGTTATTGCACTCTCGAATAGTACGTGGAAAAAATGAACAGTTATATCTTCCCGTGCGAGCTCTGATTTCCCTCATTTGATTATGATGATCGTTTCTCCCTGTGTACGTTGGCTTCAACAAAATATTTTCGAACCCGGGAGAAGAAAGTCGGTGGTTGAAATATCGCGAGAACATCTCTCCGCAACGACAAATGCCTTTGTTTTAAAGATGTCCAGCCGAAATCTCGTATCATGGGCGTGACACACTCTCCCCTACTTCTCGATAATAAAAGAAGCACTGCCCTTCGTTGAACTTTCTCTGCTTACGCTGTTAATCTCATCTGGTAAGGATACCCACGGCGCACAGTAGCACTCCAAAAGAGGACGGACAAGTGTAGTGTAGGCAGTCCCTTCAGTAAATCTGTTTCATCTTCTAAGAGTTCTCCCAGAAAAATCTGATGTTTGGTTCACCTTCCCCACTGCGTGTTCTATGTGTTCTTCCCAATTTAACACGTTTGTAATTGTACTTCCTAGGTATTTAATTGAATTTACGGCCTTTAGATATCATTGATTTATCGTGTAACCGAAGTTTATGCTGGTAAGAAAAAAAAATGGTTCAAATGGCTCTGAGCACTATGGGATTTAACAGCTATGGTCATCAATCAGTCCCCTAGAACTTAGAACTACTTAAACCTAACTAACCTAAGGTCATCACACAACACCCAGTCATCACGAGGCAGAGAAAATCCCTGACCCTGCCGGGAATCGAACCCGGGAACCCGGGCGCGGGAAGCGAGAACGCTACAACACGACCACGAGCTGCGGACTGCTGGTAAGAGACAGAAGCGTCACAGCAGCATATTACCGAATTCTCGTAACGAATTTTTAGAATACTTTCAAGACGGAGTGTCGCCGGAAAGCTGCGCAATAACTTCTTTGGGATACCAAATATCGCCTCAACCTCACGTATTCTCCTGACAAGGCACCCAGTGATTTCTTCCTCTTTCCTAGGCTGAAGAAGTCATTGCGTAGAAGGCATTTCCAAAATAATGACGAGGCGATTTTCGAGGTGTAACTCTTTCTGAACATCCAAGGTGCAGACTTTTACATCAGAAAACTCCGACGAATTATCTACCGTTGGGGAAATGTCTCTCATCATTCAAAAATGGTTCAAATGGCTCTGAGCACTATGGGACTCAACTGCTGAGGTCATTAGTCCCCTAGAACTTAGAACTAGTTAAACCTAACTAACCTAAGGACATCACAAACATCCATGCCCGAGGCAGGATTCGAACCTGCGACCGTAGCGGTCTTGCGGTTCCAGACTGCAGCGCCTTTAACCGCACGGCCACTTCGGCCGGCCTCTCATCATTGAAAGGTGAATAGGTAGAGGAGGATAACACCACCACCAAGTTTCTTCGAGGTGATAATTAAAATGTTAGGAGGAGGAGGATATTAGTGTTTAACGTCCCGTCGACAACGAGGTCATTAGAGACGGAGCGCAAGCTCGGGTGAGGGAAGGATGGGGAAGGAAATCGGCCGTGCCCTTTCAAAGGAACCATCCCGGCATTTGCCTGAAGCGATTTAGGGAAATCACGGAAAACCTAAATCAGGATGGCCGGAGACGGGATTGAACCGTCGTCCTCCCGAATGCGAGTCCAGTGTGCTAACTACTGCGCCACCTCGCTCGGTTAAAATGTTAGGTTTACCACTGTTAAAGAGGGGAAAAAAGAGAAGGAACAGCTACGTACAGGGTTGTTATGATTTAGATTTCGCTGCTTGATGAAAGTAGCGCACGAAAAAAGTGTGATCGTACTACAACGAACTTTGTTGGAACATTTGTAAGGACATACGGAAGAGAAACGACGAATAAACCATTGAAAGAAATATATTTTAATTTCCACGTGAGGTGGTTTAAATCTGGTTATTCACATGGTTATATCTGTATGGAGCGAAAAGTGGTATTGACTCTAAATAATGAAAGACGTCAAGTCGTCCACATGAGTAGTAAAAGGAATCTGCTAAATACGGTTACACATTAAAGCATAAACATCTGAACGCTATCAATTCAGCTAAATACCTAGAGATTACCATTGCGAATAACTGAAATTCGGAAACATAGATAAAGTTACGGGAAATCAAACCAAAGACTGCTATTTATTGGCAGAACACATGGAAAATGCAGCAGGTCTACTGAAGATACTGCTTACATTACGCTCGTACGCCCTCTTCTGCAATACTGCTGGGGGGTGTGGGATTCTCATTAGCTACAAATGACGGACGACACCGGAAAAGTGCAAGAAGGCAATCTCGTTTTGTGTTGCCAAAGGTATAATACGCGCATTGGGTTGGCAATCATTAAAATAACGTCGTTTTAAGTTGTGGCAGGTGTTCTCGTGAAATTTCAGTAACCAACTTTCTCCTGAGAGTGTGAAAAATTTTGTTGGTGCCTACCTACGTATGGAGACACGACAAGCACGATAAAATAAGATAAATCAGAGCTTGCATGGTAAAATTTTTGTGATTTTTTTTTTCGTGCGCTGTTCGAGAGTGAAACGGTAGAAAAATAGTTGAAGGTAGTTTGACGAAACCTCTGCCAGGCATTTAATTGTGAATTGCAGATTAATCCTATAACGTAAATGTACTCAGTTCCGAACGATCGGCCAATAATTCGGTTCGCTCCTGGGAGAGGTCGACGGCCATTTGCGCCACAAATTGTAAGAAGCTAGTGTTGCCATGGCTAAGAATACTGGACGCAGTTGGCGATTTTCTAGCAGTGAACCAGTCGTGTCACGACACTGAACGTCTACGGTCCACCGTTCGAAAAGTGCCGCGAACAACTGTGAAAAGGTGTCCGTATTCACCACCATTTGCAACGTGGCTTTCGAGTAGACTTTGCTCTTGTGTTTCTTGTAAGGGTTGAAGTTCATGACAAGTGGCCCTGAAACATTCTGTGGAGTGATAATGCACACTTTACGCTCGCTAGGGCAATGAACACTCAGAATTGTCGGACTCTGGGATCGTCACCGCCAAGGAATTTTCATGAAGTTTCCTTGAATAGTGAACAAGTCACTGTGTGGCGTGTCTTTTCTACACCGTTCATGATTTGTCCCTTTTTCTTTGACGAACTCGGACCTCAAGGACCAAGCACATGCAGCGTGAACGGCATGTCTTACTGTAATCTGCTTCACCAACACGTGATCTCTCCTTTACGGGAGAGAAGTGCCTTGAACTCAGTTGCTTTGATACACGATGCAGCTCCAGCTCATATTGCCCGTGACATCACTTGGTTATTCCGTAATACCGGGTGATCAAAAAGTCAGTATAAATTTGAAAACTGAATAAATCACGGAATAATGTAGATAGAGAGGTACAAATTGACACACATGCTTCGAATGACATAGGGTTTTATTAGAACCGAAAAAAAATTACAAAAGTTCAAAAATGTCCGACAGGTAGCGGTTCATCTGATCAGAATAACAATAATAAGCATAACAAAGTAAGACAAAGCAAAGATGATGCTCTTTACATGAAATGCTCAATATGTCCACCATCATTCCTCAACAATAGCTGTAGTCGAGGAATAATGTTGTGAACAGCGCTGTAGAGCATGTCCGGAGTTATGGTGAGGCATTGGCGTCGGATGTTGTTTTTCAGCATCCCTAGAGACGTCGGTCGATCACGATACACTTGCGACTTCAGGTAACCCCAAAGCCAATAATCGCACGGACTGAGGTCTGGGGACCTGGGAGGCCTAGCATGACCAAAGTGGCGGCTGAGCACACGATCATCACCAAACGACTGGCAATGTCGGACATTTTGTGAACTTTTTTTTCTTTTTGTTCTAATAGAACCGCATGTCATTCCAAGCATGTGTGTCAATTTTTACCTCTCTATCTACAATATTCCGTGGTTTATTAAGTTTTCAAATTTATACTGACTTTTTGATCACCTGGTACATATGTGGAAAACCGAATCATTGTCCGATATTTCCAAACTATGTAATCACCAATATAACCACATTTGAATTCTCTCATTTGGCAATTACAATGTGGTTCTTTCAACGGTCTGTTAGTTACTTCCCATTCACATGTCCCTATAAATGTTGCAACACTGTTTCAGTGCCCTACGATCACATGCTTTTCGTGGGAGCCCTCTCAAGTAGCGAAAGTTTGGTTATAATCAGCCTGTACGTTTAATTTTCCTTGCACTGTTTTGGTGCCAAAGAAGTTTTTATTGGAGGCGTGGCCTACAAGCGTAAGTAATGGCCTATTATGAGTCGTAAGACTCGGTTTTCCCCGCTTAGGATATGTAACGGAGCAGAAACCGCCTCCAAATAGGGACAGGTTCAGAGCTCTCTGCGAGAGAAAGCGGCGTTCGGCTTGAACTGTAATGGATGGGCCTACCCGCGCACTACATCATGCAAGGGGGTTCGCACGCAGCAGTTTTAAGGAACCGGGTTGCGATTAATAACGCTGTTCTGCTTCGGCTGTGACGAATGCGCCACGGAATGACACCGTGATGAATTAGCGCTATTCTTCTGTCGCACTGCGAGCATAATTTACGAGTTGGTTGCAGCGAGTCGGCGTTTTGCGGGCCCCGAGTGAGGTCTTCCTTCCCCTGCACAGTTCTCACGATCTGGCATGACCTTTAGTCTCGCTCTGTTGCTATCCCTCGGCTCAGTATTAAAATATTCTCTAGAGAGACAGCGTGCGTTGTAACCGTTCAACAGACAGCGCTACGGGCTAAAACAAAAACGATCCGGATATGAAATCCTCATTGGTACTTTTACTGTCACAGTTTGAGGACGACGAACTTCTATGACCTGCGCTCAGTGTGCCAGACACGCAAGCCTGAGTCTCCCATATTACTGTTTTCCTTCTGCTTGCTATCTCACTTTCATTCTGAGGAAATGTCTTTAATCTTGGAATCGATAACAAGTTCCTGTGTCTACCTTAACTACTTCTATCATATGTAATGATTTGATTTGATTTATTGCTCATTTAGAGACCTACTGCTTTACATTTTGTAAAAGGTCGTTCATTTTACAGCTTTTCATGTAGATTACAAAACACATTCCATATTACAAACAGCAGTTATTGTTTTCAGCAATTACAATGGAAGCGATATTAAGTTAAAAATACATTAGAAATCGAAAGAGAAAAAAACAACAAAAATTATTCAAATTCTAACACGAATAACGGCGCTATATACATTGCAAGTAACGCTCCAATGATTTCGGTTGAATTAAATTTACAATTTAATTCTTAGGTTTTTGAATCGAAGCTGCTACTGCTCAGAACAGATATAATACTTTCTGCACGAAGCGTTGTACTGACAGTATATAATTTTTGAACTGTTGTTGCACAATGTTTGCGAGATTCTTTAGATATTTAATTCCCAGTTCATTTGACACTTTCTAGTCAGCTGTAGTCAGGTTACTACTATCGTGAAGGAAGCGGATAATCAGTAAGTAGCAGACTGTTAGTAATAGACCGCTGCTGCCTCTTTCTAAGCAGCAACAGTCTCATTAACACTTTGCCACTTGCTATTATTAACTTCCTCCAGTGCAGTATATATTATCAAAAAAAGTATATGTCTGTGACCAGTTCAGTGTTGGTCGGTATGTATTATTCTGGACAACTGAACGCTAGGTTTGTAAGGATGTACCTTTCTGGAACGATAATCGATGTATTTTAAGGGCCAATACGTTTCTGAGCCGGACACAGCATTTGTGGACAAAGCCACGGACCAGCGAACACGTAAGCCCTCGATTCTCCCAGCCTTCCAATACGGCTTAGAGACCACTTGTTTTGTGAAGTACACAGAGAGAGAACGATAGCCGAAACCGCAGAGGCCTTTGGTTTCCTTAAAGCACATGGAACAAATGTTTGTTTTCGGCTGTAGGGGAGGGCTGCCGGGGGATCGACGTGTTTAGCTGCAATGCAATATGCTCCGCCGCTCAGGAATATTGCCCCACATAGTTTGATATTTGCTTCGGGTGAAGCAGCAGTCGGAATGGCGGGAGATGGGTCGGGGAGAGGGGAGAGAGAGAGATAGAGAGAGATAGAGAGATAGAGAGAGAGAGAGAGAGAGAGAGAGAGAGAGAGGTGGGAGGGACAAGGGGAGAATATTGAGAGGGATCAAGGTAGGCAGAAACATCTGGTTTTACGGGAAATTTGGTTGCTATATTATTTGTTTTTCATCTTTTACCTGAGTAGAAGAGACATGCGCAATGAACTGCGCAAGAGAGAACTCCATACGTACCGGTTCTTAACTATAACTACCCCTTGTTTTTTCCACTAGAACGGTGCTAAAATGACCACCTAAATACAGGGTATAGTACACAAAGCACTCTCTTACAAGTTACGACCTGGATGAGAACGTTTGCTTCAGTATCAGATTCATAGCTGTTCTTCACTCTGTTTGTTCCACTACCACTACTTATTTCGTCCACCATTAGTTTGTAACGTAGTGGGTGGCGAAGTAATAGTAGTGCTACAAACTGTGTAAATGGACTACAGAGTACAGATAACAAAAGAAGCAACGTGATCTAATGAAATTTTAAAACCTTTTAATTTTTTAAGATTTTCTGATGATTTAGAAGCAATAAGAAAGACACACACTTTTTATATAATCTAGAAACACTTGATAGCACTCAAAAAAATTCAGCTTTATTAGGACGTATTGTTGCGAAATACCATCACGGGAAAGGAAGTACATATATCATACTACTCGTTTATTGTATTACGACGCGGTAGAGGTAACATTCACCTGCAGGTTTAAGACACTGTCGTCATAAAAATATACAGCATTGACAATGCTGCCATAAAGATGGCGTTGATATTAACACTTTTTCCGTTGCTTTAGTAAATGTTGGTAAGTAAGGTTAGTATAATAGCTACTAGGTATCAAGAACTGTTTCTTTTGAACAGCATTTCAAAGTAGTTGTATTGCAGCTTCAGTTGGGTGGATTGGAAATCATACCATTATAATTTTATTTGTTTTGGACGGTTTACACCCAGCTCAAATTCATTCAAAGTTAAAGACAGTGCGTAAGCAGTGTGCTTTTTAATTATCGACGGTTAATAAATGGGAGGCTGAAACCAGACATGGGCGTGCTTCTGGTCAAAAGAACCCGCGTGAAGGACGTCTCAAACTTGCAGCTATACACCCAAATATCGAGAAAGTAATTTGATATTCGACGGCAGGCGATTAAAGGCTTATGACATAGCTGACCGAAGACGTACCACGAGAAAGAGTACAGTACTGTTTGCATTAACAATTACCCATAAAAAAGTTTTGTGGGTGGTAATAACCGCAACTGTCGAAAGTTCATCAAAAGTACTCCTCAGAAGTTTTAACGTTTTAAAAAGAGCCGTCCTGATTTGTTTCACCTGTGTCGATTTCACCTACGGAATGTTTGCGGCTAGTGCATCCTATGGTAAAATATGAATTACGTTTTTTGATTACCTCTTAAGAAAATGAAACAGCATCGTACAAAAATTATACAGTATTTCATACCGAACAATCAAAATACTACTACAAAAGGTCCTTTGCCGATAGGAAGCCAGCTACTATGTTCACCGGATCTAAGCACACCAGGTGTACAATGTTTGTGTCTGGAAAATATTTTACATTATTTGAACACATTGTGGCAATCGTAAATGTTTTTTTTTCAGGTCTCGCAGGATGTTAATTCAAAGATTGAATCTACTCACTGAAAAATAGTTGGACACAGTGCAGTGGCTCAAAAAGAGATTACTTGAAAAAAGTGCGTTTTTTATCTATAAAATCAAACTTTGCCATTACCGAGCTGTGAATTTTTCTCATAACTGTCGTAAGTATTTGGAACAATACGTGAAGTTGCAATAGCAGTACATTAAATCGTCATATACTCCAGTTTTAACACTCTCTGAATCCCGAAGCAGCACCTCAAGTACGAACTCGCAAGTTTCTTTCATACAAACTGTCCGCCATGAACTAAATTTAACAGGAAGCTACGAACATCTCTATAGAAGTGACAAGAATCCTTTACGAAACGTTAGAGTTTTGCTGCTGAAATTCACCCTCCACTCAATTATATCGGGACGTGATGAAGGTTACAATCGCCAGTTGAAAACAAATGCAGTGTGCAACAGTGTCATTTCATGGGCGGATGAGATCTTCAACACAGACAGCCCTGAAAGCCAAGATCGCTTGATTTTAAGGCCTTTCCTCCAATTACTAGTTTCGGCAGAATAGTGCTGTCATTTTCAGACTGGCTTTACAATTTGCATATAGAAAACGTGAGGTCGTCGACATGGCATGTAGTTTCGGTGCTGTAAATGTTGTACTTTTGCCTTTTATTCATTTGTGACCCATCAGGAAGCATTCTGTTTTATAAATGACAAATCACGTGTTTTTTAGTGTATTTACACTTTGTGCTCAAAATTTTGACGAGACATGTACGTGAACGTATACGCAAAGTGTAGTGGCAATATGAACATGACAGCACGATTCTGTTGAAACTACGAATTGTAATAAAGACCCCCAAATCCAGCGATCTTGGCTTTCACAATATATATAAACAGAGATCGCCCCAGTAACATGTGTAAGTTATACAGACACCTGGTTGTGGTGGTTCGTGCAATGTCTGTGGGTCCCGTTCTAATATTTTTTCATACAGTTCTCCTTTCCCACCTGCTTTCTCTGTTAGCTATAAATACATAAATATTTCAACACTGAATGTTTTCTGAATTCTGTGACGCGTTCCATACACTTCGCATTATCAATTACCTTCTGAGAAAAACTAATCTTTTAATTTATAACTCTGTTTTGAATGAACTGTTGGTAGGGACCATCACAACACTGTGCTGTTCGATTTTGTTGACTGGAGACTAATTACCAGAAATAGGAGGCACTAGGTTATCTAAAACAGTCTGAATAAGAGAAATTTTCTCATGATCTACATCATTGGCCTGGTGAGATACTATTGAACTGCCGTAAAATAACAAATCGAATGTTATCTACTTGTCACGAGTAACTATTCGTTTTCTTTAGTCGCGTTAGTTAACGTTTCCTGTTACGTCTGTACTGACTGAGTATTTACGTCAGCTTGCACTGTACAAGCCTATTTATCGGCGTTTCCCCACGAGCGTAATACCTCGCGTTCAAGCTGTCTCTACTCGACGCGGATGGATATTAATGACGTGGTCAAGTTCCACACGTTGTAAACATCCAGCTAACGGCGCAAAGCGTTCCTAAATTCCCAATTGACGCATTACATCCTCAATTAAACATCCAGTAGACGACGTTACCCTGCCACCAAAAGATGTAATAAAAATCGGATGAGTGCAAATAGAACTCTGGTTCTGTGAAAAGTTCATTATGGATATGGATAGTTCTATAAGTTTTGATGGGAGAGTTTGTGCGTACGAAATTATGAAACATAAATGGCTGTATCTTTTGATTGGATTGATTTAAAATTTTAAACTTTTTACACCCCCAAGGGGTGTATTAGTATTTGCCATAAATTTTAATTTGCTGCCTCTACCATTTCCTGGGAAAAAGGAGTCTTAACGGGGCAACAATAAAGTGATCATGTACGGGTTTCGTTTTTACCGACTGAGGTCGAGTACCGTAATAAACAGATTTTCCGAAGTATAAAAGGCCTCTCGGACAGAACGTCTTATGAAACCAGTGAGTACTCACCTGCTCGGTGAATTCTGTGAGGTCTCGAAGGCTGATATTGTAGACGATGTTCCTGCAACAGACAGAAAAACACTGAAGTTAGATGTTATTGCTTAACTGATAAACACCGAGGATATTCGAATAATGTCTCGGGTTTTGTGATGCCGGTTTCTAAGGCACAATATTTTATAGACTAAAGGTAAAGTTAACCGAAATGTATTTCTCTTACGTTTTGGAAAGAGAAGAAACGGATAGAGCTAACGACTACATTTTCCAGAAAATACCACCTCCGTCTGCTGCAAAAATAGGGGCGAAGGTAAATCTTCAAAAGAAAGCTCTTAAGCTAATTCACTGAGAGTCAGTCTGTATGATAAATAGCACTCCACTTGCCAGTTGCATCGCATACAAGAGAAATTTTCTCTAAAAATACATTCCTGTTGAAAATGTGTCGAACATTACTAGTTTTCGTTTACTGCTGTACATGTGAGGCAACCATTACTTCACATGGCTACCGTTAACACAGATGCATTCATATTTAAAGTACCATTACATAAGTCGACGATAATTCATGTGGCTTAGATCTGACGGGTCATATAAAATCACCACCTGTAAAAAGTGAAGGAAGATAACGTACCGTTGACTACTTTAGTGCAAGTAGAATTCGAGGTAGAACTGATAGGGAAGAATATCGATCTTTTCTTTTCATTACATTCAGGCAAAGGACGAAAAACGTGAATTTCAGTCGATTATTTTTTATTACTTGTGCCTACAGTATTTTAGTATCATAAAAATGACAACGTTTCCTTTTATTTCTTACTATTAATTTTTTTTACTGTCAGCTTCTGTGATTTCGGCTGCTGGCCCATTCTGAAGTAAGAACACGTTACGAATTCCGTAAATGCATATTTATTCACATCAAGAGGCCAACCATGTCTATATGTTGCAAGTGCATAATAGAACAGGATTTCTCATCATGTATACAAAAGAACATAGTGCAATTTCATATAATTGTAGGAATTAGGTCTCCCCATTACACAAACAACTTTTCTTTTTAGTGCCCAAACATATTTCAGCACCTTTGTTGCCATCATCAGTGAGTACTTCTCATTTTCTAGGATCTCCTTCACATTATTTTACAGCTGACCAGGCCTACTGTTGTAGCATCTATCCTCATTCGCATGCTCACCTGTTGTTTGAAGAACTACATCAGCAAATTACCTTTCCGAACTTTACAAGACAGCACTAGCTTGAACATCTTGTTTTCACACAATAATAGTAACATGAACATTGTTCTCCGGGAAGTTCAGATGAGACTGAAAACGAGGACAGGTGATACGAAAATAACTATGGCATTCTGTACAATAACGTGAAGAAGGTGTTACAGAGCCTGATACTGTACAAAATAACAAATGACTAAAAAGGCCCACTGATGGCTGTTCAAAGATGCTTAAACACAAAAAACGTTTTATAACAGTTGTATAAGTCTAGTTATATACGTTTTATTATTTCCTACTAAAATATTAATTTCAAACTTAGGTAAAAACGATGAATTTTTAAACTGTTACTGAGTGTCAGGAGCACAGCAATAAGTGGGAAAAATTCCTGTTCTTAGTAATTTTGGAGAAAAACTGTTTCACTTTCACTGCAGCAAATACCCAATCTGCCACGCAGTTTCACATTCCAAGGAATGCAATCCCCATCAGAATTATGTGAATGTGGTGGAGGTGCAGAACAGTGGTCTAAGAGGCACAGCAAACACAACCCACGTTTGTCAAGAAAATAATGGAATGTGTGTTTTGTGTTGAATACGAGGGTTGGAACTTTAATAGTGACAACTATTTATTTACAGCTCGTACCAAATACACATGTGTTTCAAAGTTTTACTGACCTTCAGAGTAGTCACCAGCATTGTGTATACCGCGTTGCCAGCGATGTGGAAGTAGTAGGATACTCTTAGTAGTGCCAGTTGTGTTGACAGTTCGCGCGGCGCGGTCTATTGGCCGATGAATTTGTAGCAGTTCTGAAGCGAATGCCATGAAGTGTTTCCTTCAGTTTAGAAATCAAGTTGAACTTACGAGGGCTTAAGTCAGGGGAGTGCAGTAGGTGGTATAGCACTTAGCAACCCCATCAAACAAATCAGCAACAGCTTGCACTGTAAGTGCTTGAGCATTGTCCTGCAAAACGATGGTCAGGTCCTGCAGAAAGTGTCATCACTTTTGTCTCTATGCTGTTCATTTTTGGAACACAACTTACGAGCAGCTTAGAGACAGAAGTGATGACTCTTTCCGCAGGACCTGACCATCATTTTGCAGGACAATTCTCAAGCACGTACAGTGCAAGCTGTTGCTGATTTGTTTGATGGGGTTGCTAAGTGCTATACCACCTACTGCACTCCCCTGACTTAAGCCCTCGGGAGTTCAACTCGATTTCTAAACCGAAGGAAACACTTCACGGAATTTGCTTCAGAACTGCTACCAATTCGTTGGCCAATAGACTGCACCACTCAAACTGTCAATACAACTGGCACTGCTAAGAGTATCCTACGACTTCTACACCACTGGCAACTGGCTATATACAATGCTGGTGACTACTTTGAAGGTCAGTAAAGCTTTGAAACACGTGTCTATTTTGTACGAGCTGTAAATAATTAGATGCCACTATTGAAGTTCCAACCCTCGTTGCACACTGTAACAGTGTATGTGTATATGTATGTCTGGGATCTCCTCCTATCCCTAAGACAGATTTCCCCAAAAGTTGGCACATAAAGAGCAAACTTTTGGAGTATCAGCACTGTGGGGTTCATAAGCTCCTAGCTCCAATAGTTGTGGAAATATGGGCAAATGTGTGTTCTTTTAGCCCCTGCTGCTTGGACTGCCCTTCATGACAGGCATGTTGTGTAGCAACAGTATTGGCCTGCCTTGTAGATCTGCTTTGCAGGGCAGCCTACATGTCAGTGGCAAAAAATGGCTTATGACTGGAGGCTGTCCAGTATGGTAGGTGTGCTGTGTTAAGGTACACAGGCCTGGCTTATCAGTGTGCTTTGCAGGGCCTCCTACGCATCAGGGGCAAGAAAATTGTTTTCAAGGCCCCAATGTGTAGTCTGCCCTCCACGAAAGGCATGTTGTGCCACTACGATCTCCATGCTGTGTCGTCCTGTTGTCCAGGGGATACACATGGAGATGGTTATGGCTGGGAGAAGATTGAGATGGATAGAGGAGATGATGAACAGACAGAGGAGTGTGACAGGAAAGGATGAATAGTTAGGGAAGGGGACATGAGTTTATAGACAGGGAGGATTGGCTGGAGGGTATGGACAGAGAAAGTGGTCAAGTGGGAGTAGAGAGAGGGGGAATAGGAGTTCAATAGGAGGAGATTAATATAGTGAGGTGGGGAGAAGGATGTGTGGGGACAGGGGAGCAGGAGGAGACAGACAAAGAAGAAAGGGGGAGGAGGATATTGACAGACAGGGGAGGATTGGTATAGCACTGCAGATGTTCACGAGAGTCCCATTCGACACACTTCCTGTGCTGGTTGAAACCTGTGGGGCATACATTGGTGGACACACTTTGCGAAATTATAATTTGTTCTTAATGACGGTGTGAACATTTCGAAAGCACAATCCGACCTCTGCGGTAATGCTTGCTACCGTAACTCGCCAGTCATGAGCACTGAGAGCACACATCCGCAGGAAATGGGATCAGTAAAGTTGGGTGGTTGTTTCAGACAATGCACAACTAACCAACGACTTCCACCCTTCCCTGACTCGCTCATACCACGCCTTGACAGTTGCAAAGGACATGCAGTGCTCTCCGCACACTTGTTCCATTTCTCAAAGAATTTCTGTTTCCTGCAGTCCTTCCGCTGCCAGAAAACGCTCTACGTCCTTTTGTACTCCCTTTGAAGCCTCCATTTCACGACGTTCAGCACTATAGAGTGCAGTGGACGGTCGAAGCGTGTGCAAACTCTCTCTGACGTCACGTGGGCGTGTGCCAATGTCCGTCTACCTGTGAATTTGGGGACTCAAAGCTCTTGCAGACAGTTCGCTTCTTCTCCAGGCAATGATACTAGGGTTCCTTCAGCGGTTTTCATTTTACGTCCTGTTATGCTTTCCTTTTTTTAATGCGCCTTACAGTGAGGTGACAAATGTCATGAATACCTCCTAATACCGCGTCGGACCACCTCCTGTCCGGTGTAGTGCAGCAACCGGTCTTGGCATCTCAACATGCCCTGCAGAACTACTGAGCCGTGCTGTCTCTATATCGTCCATAACTGCGAAAGTGTTGCCAGTCCAGGATTTTGTGCGCGAACTGACCTCTAGATTATGTCCCATAAATGTTCGATGGGATTCACGTCGCGCTTTATGGGTGCCCAAAGCATTCGCTCGAAAGGTCCAGAATGTTCTTCAAACCAATCGCCAACAATTGTGCCCTGGTGACATTGCTTACTGTCACCCATAAAATTTCCGTCGCTGTTTGGGAATATGAAGTCCATGAACGGCTGCAAATGGTCTCTAAGTAGCCGAACATAGCTATTTGCAGACAATGATTGGTTCAGTTGGAGCAGAGGACCTAGTCCATTCCATTTTAACACAGTCCACCCTATTATGGAGCCACTACCAGCTGACACAGTGCTTTGCTAACAACTTGGGTCCATGGCTTGATGGGGTTTGAGCCACACTTTACCATCACCTCTTGTCATCAGGGACTTATCTGAAACAGGCTAAGGTTTTCCAGTTTTCTAGGATCCAACTGATATTGTCACGAGCCCAGGAGATGCGCTGCAGGCAATGTGATACTAGCATGACCCGTAAAAGCCAAATTTCGCCGTACTGACGTAACGGATAAGTTCATCGTACACTTCACATTTGTTTCTGCGTTCATACAAGCAGTGGTGCTTGTCTGTTAGCACTGACGACTCTACGAAAACACCGGTGTTCTCGGTCGTTAAGTGAACGTCCTCGACCACTGCGTCGTCCGTGGTGAGAGGTGACTACTAAAATCTGGTATTCTCGGCATGCTCTCTACGCTGTGGGTCTCGTAATATTGAATTTCCTAATGATTTACGGAATGGAAAGTCCCATGCGTCTAGCTCCTACAACCAGTCCGCGTTCAAATACAATAATTCCGGCCGAGCTGCCATAATCACACTGGAAACCTTTTCACATGAATCACCTGAGTACAACTGACAGTTCCGCCAATTCACTACCCTTTTACACCTTGTTTATGCGATACTTTCACTATCTCATGACTTTTGTCACCTCAGTGTACATGTCAATCAAATTTGAGTTTTATAAGGGTTTGATTACTGCCGTATTTTGGAAGTTTTACGCTGTACATTGACGAAGCCGATCAATAAGGTACACCGAGCTGTCTATAAGCATGAAAAAAATAAATAAATAAAACAAATCTGACCCGTATTCTGCTGCAATTCGATATCTAGGCGTGCACGAACCACCATTTCTCTCCCAGTCGAGCAAGTTTCGTCCTAATCGCATTGCTCCTTTTCGCCCGGCATCAAGGTGGTAAAGTCGATGGAACCAGCCCTGTGAGGAAGACTGGCAGCTGACGAGGCCGGGACAGCACGTGGGAGAGAGTGGGGGCGCGGGCGTCGTGTCGAGGAGTGTGCGGGGGTGGCAGTTGGGGGCGTCTGTCGGGGGCGGCAGGCGGCCACGACGATCCCGGCGGGGCGGCCGATGGCTTTTCCGTGTCAGTGCGGCGCCATGCGGTGCCGGACCAGAACGGCGCCTCGTGTAGTGACTTCACGAGCTGGAATGGCACTGCTGCCGCTGCCCATTCCGGACACTAGCACCTCTCAGGAGGGCAAAGAGCTGATACCCCAACATAAGTAAAGTGCTTGCGGACACATGGTACCGAGGGCGAAGTTCATTATCACTCCAAAACACCTACAACTGGAACCTGATGGACAGGAACAATTCGGAGCTCAGGTATCCCGTGCGCTGCCATCGTGCCACGGAAAAGGCCCATGTATGCTGTCCAATGGTCTATCAGGTTCTTCAGAAGATTAAGTGATGAAATGATCGTGTAGCATTGATGACCGGGAGGTCGCATCTTGGGAGGTTCGGCCGCCGGGTTGCACGTCTTATTTCAGGTGACGCCACACTGTGCAGCTTGCGCCTCGGTGATGGGGAATGATGATGAGGACAGCGCAACACCCAGTCCACGAGAGGAGAAAATCTCCAACCCGGTCGGGAGTCGACCCGAGCCCGCTCCATGGTAAGCAAGCACGTTAGCACTCAGCTCTGCAGGCGGACTCTTCAGGAAATAAGACCGCCAAACAAATTATTAATCAATACCTTACAGACCACACTGGTCGCTTTCGTGCTCTGTAGGTTGTGTGAGACTGGTACCAGACAGTCATACGGCCCAGAGTAAGACTCACGTTTCACAGTTTCTAACGCAACATTTAACTAAAACTAACAATCTGATTACACAGAATGTACATACGATTAGTCAGTCTGAACAATCCAAATCTCTAGGTGTTCAGATAGACAGTAAACTGTCGTAGAAAGTCCACGTTCAGGATCTTGTTCAAAAACTGAAAGCTACTTTCCAGGGTGTTTCAGAACGACGTTTTAAAAATTTGGAGACAGATTTCTTACACCAAAACAATAAATAACGTCCAATAAACTTGTGCTCTAAATTGCATACTTTAAGAGCTATGAGCTACTGTGAAACAGATCTCTTCTACTGAACATGTTCTCGTAACTCTTAAGGTGTGTACTTTAGAGCCCATGTTTACTGGACATTCTTTTCTTGATTTGGTCCTTACTACCTCCTCCCAAAATATGGAAAGCAAAGAGGTTATGGTAGAGGAGATGTGTTTCACAGTATCGATGATGAAAACGTTCCTCATAGCTCTTAAGAAATGCATTTTAGAGCCCATATTTACTGGGCTTTTTTTTCTTGTTTTGGTGTATAGAACCTGTCCTCAAATTTTTAAGATATCATTCTGAAACGCCCTGTCTTTACCATTCCAACACTATATGCAATAATTGGTAGTCAGACACGGAAATTAGTCTACCTTCCTTATTTTCGATCGCTTCTGACATATTCTGGAGGTAACTCTTCCCATTCACAGAGGGTAATTTTTGGCTCAGAAGTGGGCGATTGCCGGCCTCTGTGGCCGAGCGGTTCTAGCGGTTCAGTCTGGAACCACGCTGCTGCTACAGCCGCAGGTTCGAATCCTGCCTCGGACAAGGATGTGTGTTATAGGTTAGTTAGGTTTAAGTAGTTCTAAGTCTAGGGGATTGATGACGTCAAATGTTGCGTCCCGTAGTGCTTAGAGCCATTTGAACCGAGCGGGCGATTCGAACAGTGTGTGGTGTGAGTTGTCGAACATCTTGTCGACCTCCGTTCAGGATTCAGGCAGTTGGTATAGGCCTCTCAATATATATTTTCTTTCATTTCATTTGTTGTTGACAATATTATTTTATTCCCAAATAATCATCAGTTTCGATTTAGTTAACACTAAGCAGAAATCCGATCAGCACCTGGATCGTACCACCTTCACTCTTATGCAGAAAGAGGTGCAGTATTCTGCTGCATCCATTTTCATTGAGCTACCACAAGGAGAGCCCGAGCACTTCGATCGTGGCCTATTCATTAAATTTCAACCCTTACAAAGCTATCAAGGTTGACTGTTGATGCTCTGACTGTAAAGTGGAAAAGCGCAGCAACGAGGACAGCTATTCTAAGACCTCACGTACTGATGGAATGACACAGTCATTCTGTGAGGAGGTTGATCGTAGAAAATCCCATGCAGTTAGCGAAAGGAATCACTCGTGAGTTCCAAAGTCCTGTCAGCAGTCCAGGTAGCACAACCAGTGTGCGTAGTGACTTAAATAGGATGGGGTACAGTGGTCGTGTAACTCACTATACGACACTAATTTTTGCATTCAGTGCTAAACGACACCTGAGCAGGTGTGAAGAGCAACGAGTGGATTAGACAGATGAACCACACTACACCCTGTGGCAACCCGATGGAATCGTTTGGGTTTGCCGAATACCTGGATATCCTTACCCATCATTATGTGTTCTGCCAACGTCAGGGTGGCGATACTTCTGGAAAATCTGAAATTCTCAGGGAACAACATTTTACCTGGAACAACAAGGTAAATTTTACGAATGTTTTAAAATCTCAGGGAATTCTGTGTTTTTAACCTTTTAATTTTATTGAGCTCTATAAATTAGAAATTTTAAAGCAGTTATTGTTTGAAGGTGTGTTAATTATTCGAATATTAGTTCACATAAATTATCGACGTTCAAGAACTGCGGTTAAACTACAGCTGAGAGGAAAGGTAAGTATTTTGTGAGATGCTCAAACCTCCTCCCCCGCCCACCGTTGATTTCTCAGAAGCTTCTTGTGACATCATTTTCCTTCCCATACCTGGAATACTTTGGGAATTTTTCTTTCAATCTTGAATAGCCACCCTTACTATGAAGAGCGGAGGAAGGGGTGTTTCATATTGGAGTGCTTATCGTGTTTAGGGAGTGGTCCTCATATTGCGCTAAAGAAAACGCTATACGCAGAAGGATATCAAGACGTTTCACAGCATTTTGTGCAGCGCAGAGTGGTGGAACAGTTCGTGGACGATGCTTGTATCAGCGTGACATTACGCACTGTCAGGAAACAGCAACTGTGAGCCAATGGTTTGTGGGCAGTAACATTAACGAAACGAACTGGCTTGCGCAGAGTCCCGACCTGAAGCCAATGGAACGCCTTTGGGATGAGTCAGGACGACGATTCTGCTCCAGACCCCAGCGTCCGACGTACTACCTTCTTTAGATTCGGCTCTTGATGACGAATGGGCTGTTGTTCCTCTGCGGACATTGAGACACCCCTGTGGAAGTGTCTCCAGTAACGGTCAACCTCAGGGTGGACATACTGCGTATTCCTTGCCTACACTAGATGGAACAGGACTCAGGGGAGGGAGCGCTGGGTAAATACTAAGGTCACCTCCAGGAGGCTGTTTACGGTTGATCGCCCCTCTGCGGCCCGCATCTGTGCGCTGCCTGCTGCCTGGTCGCTGAATCTCCGCCGTCCTCAGCGGTGTCCCCGTGTCTCTGCATATAGCGTCCCTCCGCACGCCGTGCTTCACGCAACAATCCCTGCAGAAGCCATTCATTTCCTCGTGGTCGTACGTCAGCCTCGGGCCTGTGCCGACTTCTAATCTGGCGCGCATTGCACTCGGCCGCCTGCTCCCGGGACAATGAACCACCGGCCCCCAGCTCACGGTTAATCCCGTTCAGAAGAATTATGAATAAAAGTTTTGTCCTCGAACCCACACACAATCCCGCAGTAAGCTAGTTTGAGAACGTCATTCCTACGAAATCGTAGTGCTAAAATTCGCACAACAAAACGTTTAGTACTCTACGAGTGTTCAGCAATGCATAAATCCAACTCTGTAGTACTTTCTTTCCATCTCAGCTACTTATGCATGAACTGGCACGAAACAGATTGCAGGCATCTACTTTAACTTTTTTTTATATGGCGTTGTTGTTGCCCGTTATCTGTTCTGTACAAATTTTGCAATAGATTCCCAATTAGCCATAGAAATTTTAGACAGAGCTCAGAACTGGACGACTGTGCAGCATTAACTCACTTCCTTCTTTGTCTGACCCACAGAGATAGGAATGGGAGTGTAAAGGTTTGGTAACACCTGACATCTCGGCTGCCCTGCAGGACTGGCGTGTGTACAGCTAATATTGGAATGCATTCCAAGCGGTATGTGAACTGACAGACATGGCTGAGCAGAGCGAGGGGGTGGAGAGGAGATGGAATGGATATCGCTTTCTTGTCTGCCTTTCTGTTCGATACAAATTTAGCAACTGATTTTAAAGTAACCTCTGAGTGAGTTACAAACTTGAAATTTTAAACATATACCAGAACAGGAAGACAATGCAATGTCAAGCTCTCTTTCTTATGTGGTGCATGCATGTGTGTGTGTGGGAGGGGGGGGGGGGAATTTGCTTTTCTAGTAGCGAATGGTTCTTGGGGGGAACGAGCTCTGATAAGTCTTTGTGTGAGCTCAAATCTCTAATACTCACCTACAGCGTCTCTTCGCGTGATTTAAGTAGGAGAAATATGTGTCTTTTAAGATGTGTAAGAGGGAAAAGTTGATAAATTACCCAGTACCTGCATCTACATACACACTCAGCAAACCTCCATATGATTCATAGCAGAGGGTACTTTGTTACAACTGCTTGTATTTCAAGGTATATATTCCTCACGCATTTGCTTCCCGTATTGTTGTATCAATTCCTGTTTCTATGAATCTTAAACACCCATCATCAGATGTTTTAACTCAAAATTAGTGTATCCTGTCACGTATT